>NC_141003.1:33309457-33405044 GCF_052327205.1 Somniosus microcephalus
GATTTTTGTCCGGCCGAAACGTAAATACGCCGATGACCGGTCCGGAATCGCAAGCTTTCTTGTGAGGCGACGCGCGCGTCGGTACGCTCTGTAACTTCCAAACGTATAGAGACCAGGCGGACAGACAGACAGACAGACAGACAGAAGAGCCGCTTTATATACATAGATGTGTGGGTCTGGTTTCGTTCTCTCAGAAACGGCTTCCAGAACTTACTGTGGGTTGAAAGCTGTCTGAGGTTTCGCAGGAACCATTTTAAAATGTCCCAATAAGCCGGTCACGTGGTATGGCGGCCATTTTGTATGCCCCTTTTCTGGGCTTCTTTTAAAACAGTCTTTAAAATCATGGCCTCTTCTGCCATTTGACCCTTTATAATGTAAAGTTCAATTTTGCGAATCCTACAGATTGGGAAGAGCAGAGTAGCTCCAGTCAGAAAGGTAGTGAATTTCTTGAGTGCCTTCAAGATAGTTTTCTGGAGCAGTATGTTCTAGAACCAACAAGAAGACAGGCCAGACTAGATTTAGAAATGAGCCAGACTTAGATAAATGTTCCCTTACTATTAGATTATTAACTAAGTGATCATAATATGATCGAAATTCATGTTGAGTTTCTCCTTTTCCTATCTAACACAGTTACAGAGATTTTGGTAAAGCTAACTTTAACCGGATGAGACTGACAACAGCAAACTGGTCAAAACTGTTACTGGATAAAACTACAGATGAACAGTGGGAGGTGTTCAAAAAAGAATTTAGCTTAATAGGGCCAGTATAAGGGGCAAGAGTTGTACTTTGCCAAATAAAATAGCCATGGTCGACAAAAGATGTAAGAGATAACAGAACTAAAGGAAAGAGCATACAAAAGTGCAAAGAATAGTGTACATCCAGGGACTGGGATCAATATAAAGTACAGCAAAGGAAGTCATAAAAGATAATAAGAGCTGCAAAAAGCGAATACGAAAAGAAACTTGAGGTTATCAAGATTAACACAAGTTTTTTTACAATTATAGTAGAAGAAAATGGGTAGTCAGGAGCAATGTGGGCCCTTTAAAAACAGATGTGTGTAATATTACAAATGAAAATAAGGAAGTGGCAGACTTGTTGAATAATTACTTTGGCTGCGATTTTCTGAGTGGGGGCAGGTTGGAATTGGGTTGGCTGGTCGACGGGTTCCGGTCCCGCTGCCGGTTTAAGCCGCTCTGCATTAACTATTTTCCCTTAACTGCGCTCTGCATTAACTATTTTCCCTTAACTGCGCGTTGCCCGGCCCAATCAGTGGGTTCGGGTCTACTGTGCGCTTCTGCTGATGTTTTCCATTCAGTTACATTTAAGGAGCCCATGCAGCCTTGTGGTTTTTCCTTCATTTTCTGATGCTTTTCAGTGTGGCAGATAGAGAGATGAGTGGTTCAAGATCAAAGGCCTCTCCAAGATTTGATAATGACTCCCTCCATGCTCTTGTGGAGGGAGTGAGAGGGCGGCAAGAGGTTTTGTTCCCTTCAAATGGATGGAGGAAGCTTCCTCAGCAAACCAAAGCAGTCTGGCTGCAAATTGCTGAGGCGTTGAGGCCAGGTCTTTGTGCTCACGCACCTGGGTTCAGTGCTGCAAAAGGTTCAGTGATCTGCTACGCTCAGCAAAAGTGAGTATAACATCACACTTACCTTCAATCTGCTCCCATCTCCTCCCATCACCAGCACTCTGCATTGTCAACCTACTCCTGCACATCCCAACCTACCCTTACATCCCTTGCACCCTTAACTAGCCCCCTCTCTATGTACAGAATCACTCCACCATTCTACTATGCACCCCTCACACTCGCTATCACTGTTATGCAATGGCAACAACAAACAACGCACAGGGAGGGACCTTGGTATTGGCACCTCACTCCATCTTTGTCTCCCTCTAAGCATCTATGCTATGGATTCTCTACACTCACTCCAACATTCTCGCTCAAACTCCACTTGTGTCCCTCATTGCAGGAAAAGAGAGTCCACAATAAGAGGGAGAGGGGCAGGATAGGAGGAGGGCCACCTTCCTTGGCGCACTTGACCACCGCTGAGGAGGCTACAATCTACATCATTGGAGGTGCTGAGGAGCTGGAAGTGGGGGACGGAGAGATGGGCGCAGTAGAGCAAGCTGGTGACAGAATAGATTTGCAGTAGTGACTGATATAGCATCTGATGTTCATACAAATTGAGTTCTGATCATCTGCACAATGGGTCTGCTATGTTAATATCTCATGTCTAAATCATGCCTTTACTTCCCCACAGGACCATCGAGAGCCCCCCTCCCCACTGTCCAGGAGGAAGAGCTGGAAGACTCCTCAGAGGAAGCTTCAACCTTTGAGGGTGCAGCGTCAGCAGAATTGAGCACACCCAGCACCAGCGCAGAGACGCGCACCTCGGTGGGTCATTTGCGAGATAGATTAGTGTTGTCACCTGGTGTATCACAGCTCATAAGTGAGCATCAGCAGATGCTGGAGACAGGGACAGCAGTGGAGAGTCCTCTTCAGAGGGCGCGGGGCATTCCTAGCTCTGCTCAGCTGTATGTGGACGCTGTGCCTCTGGAGCCATCCCGAAAGAGAGTGGTGCTGGAACTTCAGGAACAAGTGCAGGAGTCTCTGAAAGGGTTTGCAACCACTGTAACGGCGAGTATGCAGAGAATGGAGGAGTCCATCTCAAACATGAGCAATGCCATGGTGTACTCAATGGCAAATGTAGGTGCCGCCATGAAAAGGATGACGACCTCCATGGAGGACATAAATCGCCAGATGCAAATGAACATGGTGACTCTTCTAAATAGATGGTCTGCTATGGAGGATAGATGGGCATCTATTGAGAGGAACCAGTGGTACATGGACGTCCCTGTTATGAGGTCTGTCAGTACAGAGACGGGTCTTCATGACACCACTGATGTGCAGCAAGGTGCTCTCCAGTTACTTGCTAGCAGTGAAGTGCGGGTGGCCAATGAGAGGGATGTTGGTGGTCAACAACAAAGAAGTGTGGGCTCCTCTCCAAGCGCTCACTGCCATTGCGGAGCCCTCGGTCAGAGCCCCCGATTCCTCACCCAACTGAGATGGCCGTCTCAGCCCCTGCACAGCCACAGGAGGCGCATACTGTTGCCGAGCCCTCCCAGAGGACGTCTGCCAAAGGCGTCGAAGCAGGCGCAACATCTGCTGAAGCCACAGGGGAAGCACCACGTAGAAGCATGCATAAGAGAAAGTTAACACAAATAGTCACAAGGGTAGTCATTTGGGCGTTTTGATATAAAACAAAGTGAAGATTTTCATCGTTATTTCAATTGTAATAAAGAGAGGCGATGGCAAAGATTCCAAGAGTTGGTCTATGTGTGCTCAGAAATGGAAGTGTCACAGTGAGGGGTCAGGGCGCCTTTCATCTGTAATGATGGTGCTGAGAGTGATAGGAAGCCACAGTTTATTGTACAGATGCTGTGTGTTAAGAAGGTCAGCCAGACACTCATTTCCATGTGCCAGCCACATGTGTTTGCTGCGTAAATTTACGCGAATCTGGCATAGATTAGTGTATCCCTTGACTCATGGCCAGCAATGTGCTCACGTGCTGGTGGAACTGGCACATGTGCCTCCGCAAGGCCTTCTTCCTCCTCTGAGGAGGAGGCTGTACGCTGAACCACTTGTTCCTCAGGCAGCGGTAAGCCACGCTGCTGTGCGATGTTGTGCACTGCACAGCAGACCATGATGATTCTGGAGACCCTGGCTGGTGAGTACTGCAGGGCTCCACCAGATCTGTCGTGGCATCTGAATCGCATTTTGAGCAAGCCGATGGTTTGCTCTATGATGCTTCTGGTGGAAATGTGGCTCACATTGTAGCGCTCCTCAGCTTCGTTTGATGGCCTCCTCATCGGTGTCATTAGCCACATCTTCAGGGGATAGCCCTTGTCTCCAAGTAGCCATCTAGAAAGTTGGGTTGGCGGATTGAACAGCTGAGGCACAGTAGACTGCCACAGGATGAACGATTCATGGCAACTGCCAGAGAACCTGGCGCAAACATGCATAATGTTCTTCCTGTTACACACCAGCTGGTCGTGAAGGGAGTAGAAGCCTTTGCGGTTGACAAATACAGCTGGGTTGTGATGGGGTGTCCTAATGGCAACGTGTGCAGTCTAGGACGCCCTGCACCCTTGGGAAGCCTGCCATATTTGCAAAGCCAACCGCACACGCGGTTACACTTGCTTCATCTGTGGAAAAGTGGATGTAATTGTGCGACTTTGCAAAGAGGGCATCGGTACCCTGCATGATGCAAGTGTGTGCGGCCGACTGGGAGATGCTGCTGCTGATCCCTGAAAGGACCCTGACGCAAAGAAGTTGAGTGCGGTGGTGACTTTGACAGCCACTGGGCTCCAGGTGTTGGTGCAGCATTGTGCAGATGTCAGCGACTCCCTCTCGCGGAAGTCTCAGCTGCTTTGGCACTGCTGCTCACTCATGTTGAGGAAGCTCATCCTTGGCCTGTAAACCCTGTGTTGGGGGTATCCTGTGACGCGGAGCAGCCCTGATTTGATGCCCTGTGCAGCATCAGGTGGCTGAGGAGAAGGTTGGCACTCCTGTTGTTGCTTCTGCTACTGCTGCTCTTCCTCTGATTCTGAGGACCAGGATGAGAGGGTATACATTCCGCTGGTATATATCTCAGTTGAGGAATAGATGTTATAAGCGCTCAGTCAAAGTGGGGAGAGGGCTTTCGAAGGAGGTACAGTGCATATGGATCTCAGCTTAAACACTTACAAGCTCAATAGACCTGCAAAATGGATTCCAAAACCTCAAAACTTAACGTTCTGGCATCTGAAAGTCAGCCATGTTACAGGTCCGCTTTTATGCTGCAGGTGCAGCTGTCAAGAATTCAGGTAGTTGCTGAACCCGGCAGAATCAGCTGGCGTGTTTGTCGCATGACATGCAACACACTGAAAATGTAGTAAAATGAGAACAGCCTATAAAAATGGGATTATGTAGGCAGTTAACAAGCCTTAAGTGCCTCTCCCACCATTTGGTGTCGGGTTTGGGACTCACAGACCCGACACTTTGCAAAGTTGCATGGAGGCGGGATAGAAACATAGAAGATAGGAGCAGGAGTAGGCCATTCGGCCCCTCGAGCCTGCTCCGCCATTCGATGAGATCATGGCTGATCATCCAAACTCAGTACCCCGTACCTGCCTTCTTCCCATATCCCTTGATACCTTTAGCTCTAAGAAATATATCTAACTCCTTCTTGAATATATTTAAAGACTTGGCCTCAACCGCCTTCTGTGGCAGAGAATTCCACAGGTTCACCACTCTCTGGGTGAAGAAATTCTTCCTCATCTCTGTCCTAAATGGTTTACCCCTTATCCTTAGACTATGACCCCTGGTTCTGGACTCTCCGACCATCGGGAACATTCTACCTGCATCTAGTTTGTCCAGACCTGTCAGAATTTTATAAGTTTCGATGAGATCCCCTCTCATTCTTCTAAACTCCAGCGAGTATAAGCCCAATCGAACCAATCTCTCCTCACGTCATTCCTGCCATCCCAGGGATCAGCCTTGTGAATCTTCGCTGAACTCCTTCCATGGCAAGAACATCCTTCCTCAGATAAGGTGACCAAAACTGCACACAGTACTCAAGGTGTGGTCTCACCAAGGCCCTGTACAACTGCAGCAGGACATCCTTACTCCTGTACTCAAACCCTTTCGCTATGAAGGCCAACATACCATTTGCCTTCTTCACCGCCTGCATGCTTACCTTCAGCGACTGATGCACAAGGACACCCAGGTCTCATTGCACTCTCCTTCTCCCAATTTATTGCCATTCAGATAATAATCTGCCTTTCTGTTTTTGACACCAAAGTGGATAACCTCGCATTTATCCACGTTATATTGCATCTGCCACGCTTCTGCCCAATCACCCAACCTGTCCAAATCATCCTGGAGTTTCTCGGTATCCTCCTCGCAGCACACACACCCACCCAGCTTTGTGTCATCTGCAAACTTGGAGATATTACATCTAGTTCCCTTATCTAGATCATTAATGTATATTGTGAATAGCTGGGGTCCAAGGACCGATCCCTGCGGTACCCCACTAGTCACTGCCTGCCACTCGGAAAAAGACCCGTTAATTCCTATTCTCTGCTTTCTGTCCGCCAACCAGTTCTCTATCCAAGTCAATACCTTGCCCCCAATCCCATGTGCCTTAACTTTACACGCTAATCTCTTATGCGGGACCTTATCGAAAGCCTTTTGAAAGTCCAAATACACCACATCTACTGGTTCTCCCTTATCTATTTTCCCAGTTACATCCTCAAAAAATTCCAGTAGATTAGTCAAGCACGATTTACCTTTTGTAAATCCATGTTGACTTTGTCCGATCATGTCACTGTTTTCCAAGTGCTCAGCCATTACATCCTTTATAATGGACTCTAGCATTTTCCCCACTACCGATGTCAGAACCGGTCTGTAATTCCCCGCTTTCTCTCTACCACCCTTTTTGAATAGTGGGGTAACATTAGCTACCCTCCAATCCATGGGTACAGTTCCAGATTCCAGCGAATTTTGGAAGATGATCAGCAATGCATCTACTATTTCTAGGGCCACCTCCTTAAGTACCCTAGGATGTAGATTATCAGGCCCTGGGGATTTATCGGCCTTCAATCCCGTCAATTTCCCTAACACCATTTCCCTACAAATACTGATTTCTTTCAGTTTCTCCCTCTGATCAGACCCTATGTTCTCCAACATCTCTGGGAGGTTATTTGTGTCCTCCTTTGTGAAGACTGATATACCTATCAATTCGTCCAATAAAAAGCGACGAGTTAGGAACGTAACTAAAGGTTTTTATTGACTAAATAACAGAGCCCACCCTCGTGGGTGATCGGGTCCAACAAGGAGGAATACCAGCCAGTCGACTACCTTTATACCTGGGCAGGTAGGTGGAGCCATGGGCGGAGTCGGAGGTGGTCAGCCCAGGTATAACAGCGCGACAAGAGGCGACCTCGTATCGTGATACAACAGTGATAACGGTGATAACAATACAACAGTGATAACTATAGTGTAACGATAAAAGTGGTTTACCACATTCACCCCTTGTTTAGATTTGAGTCTGGCGGGGTGAAGTGTACTACCAGTTCTGGTATGTCAGTCTGTCCAGAGGCCTCGTAAGCCTCTCCGATCGTCGCAGCGGCGGTGCTGCATTATCCGGTGTTAGTGCTGGTGTCTGCGTGGTCGGCGAAGGCTCGTGGGGTTCCGGCATGCCGTCTACCTGGGCTGGAATTGGGGGGGTGGTGGGGGGGGGGGTAAAGGTGGTGTCTCCGGAGTGCCCGAGGGTGCGAGGTCTCGTAAGGAGACAGTGTCCTCCCGCCCGTCTGGGTAAGCCACGTAGGCGTACTGGGGGTTGGCGTGCAGGAGGTTCACCCTTTCGACCAGGGGGTCTGTTTTATGGGCCCTCACGTGCTTTCGCAGCAAGACGGGCCCCGGAGAGGTCAGCCAGGTTGGTAGAGTGGTTCCCGTAGTCGACTTCCTGGGGAAAACAAACATTCGTTCATGGGGGGTGGCGTTAACGGCAGTGCAAAGTAGTGACCGGATGGAGTGCAGCGCTGTCGGGAGGACTTCCTGCCAGCGGGAGGTTGGGAGGCCCTTAGACTTTAAGGCTAAGAGGACGGCCTTCCATACCGTCGCGTTCTCTCTTTCCACCTGGCCGTTCCCTTGGGGGTTGTAGCTGGTGGTCCTACTTGCTGCAATACCTCTCGCTAGTAGGAACTGACGGAGTTCCTCGCTCATGAAAGAGGAGCCCCGGTCACTATGTATATAGTTTGGGAACCCGAACAAGGCGAAGAGGTCGTTCAGGCATTTAATGACCGTGGTACTGGTCATGTCTGGGCAGGGGAAGGCAAAGGGGAAATGGGAGTACTCATCAACAATGTTGAGGAAGTACACATTACGGTCAGAGGACGGGAGGGGCCCCTTAAAGTCGATGCTCAGGCGCTCGAAGGGGCGGGTGGCCTTGATCAGGCTTGCTCTGTCCGGCCTAAAGAAGTGCGGTTTGCACTCGGCGCAGGTCTGGCAGTTCCTGGTTATGGTCCTGACCTCCTCGATGGAGTAGGGCAGGTTGCGGGCCTTAATGAAGTGGTAAAGTCTGGTGACCCCGGGGTGGCAGAGGTTGTTGTGGAGGGTCTGAAGTCTATCACTTTGCGCGCTGGCGCATGTAATTCGTGACAGAGCATCGGGGGGTTCGTTCAGCTTACCTGGCCGGTACAAGATATCATAATCGTAGGTGGAGAGCTCGATTCTCCACCTCAAGATCTTGTCATTCTTGATTTTGCCCCTCAGCTTGTTATTAAACATAAAAGCGACCGAACGTTGGTCGGTAAGGAGGGTAAATCGTTTGCCTGCCAGGTAATGCCTCCAGCGTCGTACCGCCTCCACAATCGCCTGGGCCTCCTTCTCGACCGACGAGTGTCGGATCTCAGGGCCCTGTAGGGTCCTTGAGAAGAAGGCCACCGGTCTCCCCTCCTGGTTAAGGGTGGCGGCTAGGGCGAAGTCGGATGCATCGCTCTCGACTTGGAAGGGGATGGACTCATCCACTGCGTGCATAGTGGCCTTGGCAATGTCTCCCTTAATGAGGGAGAAGGCTGCGCACGCTTCCTCCGTAAGGGGGAAGGATGTGGACTTCATGAGGGGTCTGGCTTTGTCCGCATAATTGGGCACCCATTGGGCATAGTAGGCGAAGAGCCCCAGGGTTCTCTTAAGTGCCTTAGGGCAGTGGGGGAGGGGTAGCTCCATGAGGGGGCGCATTCTTTCGGGGTCGGGGCCGATGAGTCCGTTCTCTACTACACAGCCAAGGATGGCAAGGCGCGAGGTGTTAAACACACATTTCTCCTTATTGTAGGTGAGGTTCAGCCATTGGGCTGTACGGAGGAATTTCTCCAGATTCACGTCGTGGTCCTGCCGGTCGCGGCCGCAGATGGTGACGTTATCTAGGTAGGGGAATGTGGCCTGCAGTCCGTTCTGGTCAACCATCCGGTCCATCTCCCTTTGGAAGACCGAGACCCCGTTGGTGACACCGAAGGGGACCCTAAGGAAGTGGTATAGGCGCCCATTCGCCTCGAAGGCGGTGTACTGGCGGTCCTCGGGGTGGATAGGGAGTTGGTGGTAGGCCGACTTAAGGTCGATGGTCGAGAATACGCGGTATTGTGCAATCTGATTGACCATGTCAGATATGCGGGGAAGGGGGTATGCGTCCAGCTGGGTGTATCTGTTTATGGTCTGGCTGTAGTCGATGACCAGGCGATTTTTATCGCCGGTCTTAACGACCACGACCTGGGCACGCCAGGGGCTGTTGCTCCCCTCGATGATGCCCTCCTTCAGGAGATGCTGCACCTCAGAGCTAATGAAAGCTCTGTCCCCAGCGCTGTACCGCCTGCTCTTGGTAGCGACGGGTTTGCAGTCGGGGGTGAGGTTAGCGAACAGGGAAGGTGGCGGCACCTTGAGGGTGGATAGGCTGCAGGTGTTACGCGGTGGGCGGTTTAACCTTCGCTGGTTGTCGACTGTGAGTGGGGGGAGGGGTCCACCGTATGCTAGGGTTACACTTTGGAGGTGGGATTGGAAGTCCAGCCCTAGTAGGACGGCAGCGCAGAGCTGGGGGAGGACGAGGAGTTTAAAGTTTTTATACTCTGTACCCTTAACCGACAAGGTCACAGCACAGTAGCCGCTAATGTCCGTGGCGTGGGACCTCGATGCCATCGAGATTCGGTTGCGCGTTGGCAGGACAGGGAGGGAGTAGTGGCTCACCGTGTCTGGGTGGATGAAGCTCTCCGTGCTTCCGCTGTCGAACAGGCAGGTCGTGGCGTGGCCGTTTACTTTGATGTCCATCATCGACTTGGACAGGTGGTGTGGGCGGGCTTGATCCAGAGTGACGGAGGCTAGCGTGTAGGTAAGCGAGTTGTTGTCGTCTGCGGGCGAGGCGGTCGTCGGGTCCGGGGGCCCGGTGGCAGTCGGGCGTGGTGGGTAAAATGGCGTCTCCCACGAGGTAGGACAAAATGGCGGAGAAGATGGCTGCCCCCATAACTCACATGAGGCACTATTGGGGTCGGTTGCCTTGATCAAAGATGGCCGCCCCCATGACTCACGTGTGGGGATACTGGCCTCAGTTGCCGTGAAAGAAGATGGCCGCCCCCACAGTTCGCATGAGGCACTGCTGGCCTCTGAAGATCCGCTCCTGCAGGCCTTAGAGAAATGGCCTTTCTTCCTGCAGGTTGTGCAGGTAGAGTTCCTGGCTGGGCAGCGCGACCTCGGGTGCTTCTCCTGGCCGCAAAAGAAGCAGCCGGCGGCCCGATCGCGGGTGCCCGATGTCGGAGCCGGTACCGGGGGTGGCGGGCCCGGTCGGGTCCGGGACGCCGACGCTGAGGTAGGTCCCGGGGGCGGCGCTGCGAAGGGTATTGCGGTAGGGGTCGGGCCCGAGTCCCAGGGTCGCGAGCAGTACCTGGAAAACGCCTCCTGGTCCTGATGGGCCACCTCCAGGGAGAGAGCAAGGGCTTCAGCTTTGTCCAGGTCGAGGTCTTTAGCTTCAAGCAGTCTTTGCCGTGAGTAGTCGGACCGTAGGCCTTTCACAAAGGCATCGCGGATATTATCTTCCGTATTTTCAACAGCCGTCACCGCTTTAAAGTCACAGTTCCTGCCGAGTGCTCTTAGCGCCCGTAAAAATTCAGCTACAGACTCTCCTGGCTGTTGCGGGCGGGATCTTAGGAGGTGCCTGGTGTACATGTAATTTACCGGGCTGCGGTACTGCTGTTTCAGTAGGTTGATAGCGGCCTCGTACGTAGTCGTGTCCTGTATGAGTGCGTATACTCTCGGGCTCGCTTGGGCGTTCAGAAGTCTTAGTTTGGATCTCTGCGGGGCGCCGGATTCTTCCAGGTAGGATTCGAAGCAGTCCAGCCAGTGTTTGAAGTTGAGGGCTGCGTTTGCTGCCTGTGGGTTTAGATCCAGGTACGGTGGTTTGAGGGCTTGCAGCCAAGCCGGCTGGTGTGGCTGTGCTTCTGGGAGGGCTTCTGGCTGGCCAGTAGTAGACATCTTTAAAATTTAGTCAATAAAATTGATATACCTATCAATTCGTCCAATAAAAAGCGACGAGTTAGGAACGTAACTAAAGGTTTTTATTGACTAAATAACAGAGCCCACCCTCGTGGGTGATCGGGTCCAACAAGGAGGAATACCAGCCAGTCGACTACCTTTATACCTGGGCAGGTAGGTGGAGCCATGGGCGGAGTCGGAGGTGGTCAGCCCAGGTATAACAGCGCGACAAGAGGCGACCTCGTATCGTGATACAACAGTGATAACGGTGATAACAATACAACAGTGATAACTATAGTGTAACGATAAAAGTGGTTTACCACAAAGACAGAACCAAAATATGCATTTAATTGGTCTGCCATTTCTTTGTTCCCCATTATAACTTCCCCTGCTTCTGACTGCAAGGGACCTACACTTGATTTCACTAATCTTTTTCACTTCACATATCTATAAAAGCTCTTACAGTCAGTTTTTATGTTCCCTGGAAGCATACTTTCATATTCTATTTTCCCCTTCTTAATTAATCCCTTTGTCCTCCTTTGTTGAATCCTGAACTGCTCCCAATCCTCAGGGTTACCGCTTTTTCTGGCCAATTTATATGCCCTCTCCTTGGATCTTATGCTATCCCTAATTTCCCTTGTTAGCCACGGTTGAGTCAGCCTTTTTGTTTTATTCTTATCCCAAACTGGGATGAACAACTTCTGTAGCTCATCCATTTGGTCTTTGAATGTTTGCCATTGCCTATCCACCGTCAACCCTTTGAGTGACATTCCCCAATCAATCCTACCCAATTCGCGCCTCATACCATCATAGTTTCCTTTATTTAAATTCAGGACTCTAGTCTCCGAGTCAACTACTTCACTCTCCATCCAAATGAAGAATTCTATCATATTATGATCGCTCTGACCCAAGGGGCCTCGTACAACAAGATTGCTAATTAATCCTCTCTTATTACATAATACCCAGTCTAAGATGGCCCGATCTCTGGTTGGTTCCTCGACATATTGTTCCAGAAAACCATCCTGTAAACATTCTAGGAATTCCTCCTCCACAGTATTTTTACTAATTTGGTTCGCCCAATCTATATGTAAATTAAAGTCACCCATGATGACTGCTGTGCCCTTACTGCATGCTTCTCTAATTTCCCTTTTAATGCCATCCCCAACCTCCGTATTACTGTTTGGAGGTCTATATACCACTCCCACTAATGTTTTCTGTCCCTTGATATTTCTCAGTTCTACCCATACAGATTCCGCATCATCAGAGTTAATATCCTTCCTTTCAATTGTGTTAATCCCCTCTTTAACCAGCAATGCTACCCCACCTCCCTTTCTTTTTTGCCTATCCTTCCTAAATATTGAATACCCCTGGATGTTGAGTTCCCAGCCTTGGCCACCCTGGAGCCATGTTTCTGTAATCCCAATCAAATCATATTCGTTTACCTCTATTTGCGCAGCTAATTCATCCACCTTGTTTTGAATGCTCCTTGCATTAAGACACAAAGCCTTCAGGTTTGTTTTTTTAACGCTCTCAGACCTATATGAATTATTATTTACTGTGACCATGTTTGATTTAAACCGTTGAGTTCTTTGCCTTCTAATTTTGTTTTTCTCCTTCCTGTCTTTTGCTTTTTTCCTTGTTTCCCTTTCCTCTGTCTCCCTGCTCAGGTTCCCAACCCCCTGCCACTTTAGTTTAAACCCTCCCCCACAGCACTAGCAAACACTCCCCCTAGGACATCGGTCCCGGCCCTGCCCAGGTGCAAACCGTCCCATTTGTACTGGTCCCACCTCTCCCAGAACCGGTTCCAATGTCCAAGGAATTTGAATCCCTCCTCCTTGCACCATTCCTCTAGCCACGTATTCATTTGAAATATCCTCCTATTTCTACTCTGACTAGCACGTGGCACTGGTAGCAATCCTGAGATTACTACCTTTGAGGTCCTATTTTTAAATTTACCTCCTAACTCCCGATATTCTGCTTTTAGGACCTCATCCTGTTTTTTACCTATATCGTTGGTGCCTATGTGCACCACGACAACTGGCTGTTCGCCCTCCCCCTCCAAAATGTTCTGCAGCCGCTCCGAGACGTCCTTGACCCTTGCACCAGGGAGGCAACACACCATCCTGGAGTCTCGATTGCGGCCGCAAAAACGCCTGCCTATTCCCCTTACAATTGAGTCCCCTATCACTATAGCTCTTCCACTCTTTTTCCTCCCGTCCTGTGCAGCAGAGCCACCCATGGTGCCAGGAAGTTGGCTGCTGCTGCCTTCCCCTGATGAGTCATCGGGATGGCGGTGGGTTTGCCGTCAATCATTTAGATTTTCACTACTGACCCGCCCTCTGAGCACCGGCAAAATTGCAGCCTTTGTGTCAGTATTCACAGTAGTGGAAGAGAATAATATACCTGATATTCCAGGGAAGCTAATAATGAATCAAGGACGGGAACGCACTAATGTTAAAGTAAGCAAGAAAACAGTATTAGAAAAAATTATGGGCTGAATATTAGCTTGGAGTCAGGGGGAGGGGTGGTGGTGGTGGGGGCTGGGGTGGCAGATGATGCTCGGGCAGGAGATGGGGTTTACTGGGTAGCTTGTTGGGCCTGAAGGAAACACTCCTGCTCCTCCTGGCCCACAAGCAGTGCTATAAAGGCACTTAGCTTATGGATTCATCCCTTCTCGCCGCCTTTTACCTGCTGAGTAACCTGAGGCCTGGGAAATCTGGCTGGCTTTGGTTAAAAACAGAATCACTGTTAAAATGAATGCACACAGCCTCATTAAAATATTTAAATGACCAACCTGCCTCCTGTAAGCAGATTGGTTGCTCGTCCTGGAAGTGGGCGGGTTTAAGATTTTTATCTTTTTAACCTCCCACCTGAACTAAATCCACCCATTTTTGGGGGTTAAAATTCCCCCCAATGGCTCTAAGGACTGACAAATCCCCCAGGACTTGATGATTTCCACTCCAGTGTTTTAAAGGAGTTGGTGAGGAAATTCTAGATGCTTTAGCCATAATCTTCCAAAACGCTCTTGATTCAGGAATTGTATCTTCAGATTGGAAAATTGCAAATGTAACTTCACTATTTAAGAAAGGTAAGAGAGAAACCAGGAAATTATAGACCTGTTGGTCTAACATCTGTTGTGGCAATTTATTGGAATCTATAATTAAGGACAGAGTGACTGAGCACTTCAAGAAATTTGAGCTGATGAGAGAGCCAACATACATTTGCAAAACAAAAGCATAATAATGCAGATGTTGGAAATCTGACATAAAAACAGAAAATGCTTGAAATACTCAGCAGGCCAGGCAGCATCTGTGGAGAGAGAAACAGAGTTAACGTTTCAGGTCGGTGACCTTTCGTCAGAACTGGAAAAAGTTAGAGCTGTAACAGGTTTTAACCAAGTGCAGAGGCAGGGGAAGCGGGGAAAGAACAAAAGGGAACGTCTGTGATAGGGTGGGAGGCAGGAGTAATTAAATGACAAAAGGGATGATGGTGCAAGACAAAAGGAGATGGTAATGGGACAAGTGAAGAAACAAAAGATTGGTCTAGAGGAGGTGTAAAAGGGAATAGCAGAGTCATAACCAACAGCTGCTGTTCGGAAAGAAATGGGGGCAGTGGTTATGATCTGAAATTGTTGAACTCAGTGTTGAGTCTGTGTGGTAAACCACTGTTATTGTTATTCACTGTTGTTGTTGTTGTTGCACACTGTTGTACCTATGCATGCCTCAACATGTCTCGGCTGGCTCCACCCACAGGCCCAGGTATAAAGGTGATTGACCTGCAGCCCCCTGCCTTCTTGGAACCCAGTCAACCACGAGAGGCATGCTCTGTTCTTTGCTAATAAAAGCCTTTAGTTACTCTCCTAACTCTCCGTCTTTTATGAGTAATTGATAGCGCATCAGTCCGCAAGGCTGAAAAGTGCCTAATCGAAAGATAAGGTGCTGTTGCTCGAGCTTACGTTGAACTTCATTGGAACAGTGTAGGAGGCCAGGGTCAAAGTGAGAGTGGGGTGGAGAATTAAGATGACAGGGAACCAGAAGCTTGGGTTCATGCTTGCGGACTGAACGGAGGTGTCCAGCAAAGCAGTCACCCAATCTGTGTTTGGTCTTGTCAACGTAGAGGAGACCGCATCATGAGCAGCAAATATAGTATACTAAATTTTTTTTTCATTCGTTCATGGGATATGGGCATCGCTGGCAAGGCCAGCATTTATTGCCCGTGAGAAGGTGGTGAGCTGTCTTCTTGAACCGCTGCACTCCCATAGTGCTGTTGGGGAGGGAGTTCCAGGATTGTCACCCAGCGACGAAGGAATGGCGATATATTTCCAAGTCAGGATGGTGTGTAACTTGGAGGTGATGGTGTTCCCATGTGCCTGCTGCCATTGTCCTTCTAGGCAGTAGAGGTCACGGGTATGGGAGGTGCTGTTGAAGAAGCCTTGGCGAAGTGCTGCAGTGCATCTTGTAGATGGTACACACTGCAGCCATGGTGTGCTGGTGGTGGAGGAAGTAAATGTATAAGGCGGTGGATGGGGTGCCAATCAAGTGGGCTGCTTTGTCCTGAATGGTGTTGAGCTTCTTGTGTTGTTGGAGCTGTACTCATCCAGGCAAGTGGAGAGTATTCCATCACACTGCTGACTTGTGCCTTGTAGATGGTGAAAAGGCTTTGGGGAGTCAGGAGGTGAGTCACTCGTCGCAGAATACCCAGCATCTGACTTGCTCTTGCGGCACAGTATTTATGTGGCTGGTCCAGTTATGTTTCTGGTCAATGTTAATCCCCCAGGTTGTTGATGGTGGGGGATTCGATGATGGTAATGCCATTGAATGTCAAGGGGTGGTGATTAGACTCTCTTTGAAATTAGTCATTACCTGGCCTTTGTGTGGTGTGAATATTACTTGCCACTTATCAGCCCAAGCCTGAATGTCACCCAGGTCTTGCTGTATGTGGGCATGGATTGCTTCATTATCTGAGGAGTTGCAAGTAGAATAGAACACCGTGCGATCATCAGCGAACGTCTTCACTTCTGACCTTATGATGCTGAAGATGGTTGGGCTTCGAACACTGCCCTGAGGAACTCCTGCACCAATGTCCTGGGGCTGAGATGATTGGCCTCCAACAACCATCTTCCTTTGTGCTAGGTATGACTCCAGCCAGTGGAGAGTTTTCCCCTGGATTCTCATTGACTTCAATTTTACTCGGGCTCCTTCGTGCCACTCTCTGTCAAATGCTGCCTTGATGTCAAAGGCAGTCACTCTCATCTTGCTTCTGGAATTCAACTGGTAATGCCGTTGAATGTCAAGGGGTGGTGATTAGACTCTCTTTTTGAACTTAGTCATTACCTGGCCTTTGTGTGGTGTGAATATTACTTACTTTGTCCATGTTTGGACCCAGGCTGTAATGAGGTGTGGAGCCGAGAGGTCCTGGTGTAACCCAAATTGAGCTTTGGTGAGCAGGTTTAAATTGAAATAAGTACAAGTAAATCGCTGTTTCACCTGGAACAAGTGTTTGGGGCCCTGGATGGTGGGAAGGGAGGAGGTTAAAAGGCAGGTGTTGCATCTCCGGTGCTTGCATGGGAAGGTGCCGTGGGAAGGGGAGGGAGTGTTGAGGGTGATTGAGGAGTGGACCAGGGTATCGGGGAGCGAACAGTCTCATCGGAGTGCTGAAAGAGGAGGGGAAGATGTGTTTGGAGGTGGCGAAAATAGCGAAGGATGATCTGCTGAATGTGAAGGCTGGTGGGGTGGAAGCTGAGGACAACGGGAAATGGAATGGACCCGGTCGAGGGCCCAGTCAACCACAGTGGTGGGGAATCCTCGGTTGAGGAAAAAGGAAGACATATCGGAAGCACTGGGATGGAAGGTGGCATTATCAGAACAGATGTGACGGAAAAACTGGGAGAATGGGAGTCCATACAGTAAGCGGGGTGGGAGGAAGTGTAGTCAAGGTAGCTGTGGGAGTCACTGGGCTTACAGTGGGAGTCACTGGGCTTACAGTGGATATTGGTTGTGATGCGCTATCAATTACTCAAAAGACTGAGGTTAAGCGAGTAACTAACAGGCTTTTATTAACAAGAGAATGAAGGTGTGCCTCGAGTGGTCGACCAGTCCAGAATACAGAGGGACTGTGGAGCAGTCACCTTTATACCTGGACTCGTGGGAGGAGTCAGCCGAGGCATGTACAGACATGTACACAGTGGAATACAAACACCCACACAGGCAGGTATAACAGTGGTTTACCACAGGTTGATAGCCTATCCCCAGAAATGGGGACAGAGAACTCATGGAAGGGAAGAGTTGGAGATGGACCATGTGAAGGCGAGGGAAGGTTGGAAATTTGAAGCAAAGTTAATGAAATTTTCCAGTTCAGGGCGAGAGCCGGAAATGGCACTGATACAGTCATCAATGTACTGGAAAAAGAGGTGAGGGAGGGGACCTGAACAAAGAATGTTCCTCATATCCCACAAAAAGGCAGACATTGCTAAGACCCGTGCGGGTTCCCATAGCAACATCTTTTATTTGGAGGAAGTAAGTCAAGTCAAAGAAGTTGTTCAATATGAGAACAAGTTCAGCCAGGCAGAAAAGGGTGGTGGTGAATTGGGACTGTCTGGGCCTCCGTTCAAGGAAGAAGCGGAAGGCCCTCGGGCTGTCCTGTTGGTTGACGGAGATGTAAAGGGATTGGATGTCCATGGTGAAAAGGAGACTGTTCGGGCCAGGAAACTGGAAACTGTTAAAGTGGAGGGTGTCGGAACAGTCGTGGATTTGTAAACGGTAGGTCATGTATGCTGCACCTAATTGAATTTTTTGAGGAAGTAACTAAAGTAGTAGATATTAGGACCAACTGTTAGTCGACCACCTTCCTTCTATGGTTCACAACGACATGCTTTGAATAAGCACAAAACAATTGATCGTGGAGTATATGGAACAGACTTTATTTTATTCATATACAGCACAGGTGATTAGCCTAACTGTACAGTGAGTAGCTTTTTGGTTTCTGTATCTATCTTTTGAGCTCTCCAAATAACTTGAAAACTGTGCTCCTTTATGCACCATAGATAGATTGCCTACATCAAAGGTACATGTCACTGACGAGACCTCATGATGTATCTGTTCCCGAATCCTTTGAAAATAATCTATTTACATAAACAGTCGTAGTTGTTTACTTCAAAGATACTTCTTTCAAACAAGACTTCCTGACCTAACTTCTCGAATCCTTTGAGGAGTTTTATTAATACTCGCTTATTTCCTTGCAGAAGCATTTCTTGCAGATGATACTGAGACATTAAAAGCAGAAGATAAGCCATGCTTTTGTCTGTGGCGCCCAGCCGTTATCTTGTTTACCTTGGAAAACCTTTTGCTCTAAGATACAAGGAAATTTGATTATTACCTCTTAACTCTGTCCAAGATAATCACCACTTTATATTTCTTCGAATGCATGCTTGCATAGTGTGGTTGACTGTTAATACAGTAATACTGTTAATCCTTCCCCCCCGCCCCCCACCCCTCCACACCCCCGGCTCCTGTTCCCACCTGCCCACACCCCCGGCTCCTGTTTCTCCCCCGCTTCCCCCGGCTCCTGTTTCTCCCCCGCTTCCCCCGGCTCCTGTTTCCCCCTGGCTCCTGTTTCCACCATCTCCCCCCCTTCACCCCTTGCTCCTGTTTCCCCCCGGCTCCTGTTTCCACCCACCCACCCCCGGCTGGCTCTGTTCTCCGCCGGCGCCCCCCCCCCCCCCAGGCTGTGCTTGTAGTGAATGCCAGCACGGAGGACCTTGGGGGCGGAAAGCCCGGTGATCAGGGCCCAGTGAATGCTCGGTTGGTGACGTACTATACGCGGTTTGTGCCGCACTTCCAGTGAAGATATGCCCGCGAAGCGGGATACCACAGAACACCAAGAATGAGCACCTTCTAATATGCGAGTTGGGGGCCTATGCAGAGGAGCCCGATTGCTATTTTAGGACAGTACAGGGCGTAACGTGCCCCCCACTCCTGTTCTTTCTCCTTCCAGCCCAGAGGCCAGCTGGCCTGTCCCAGAACATCCATATTCCGCCTGCCCTGCACTTAACAAAACCTGCCTCCAGGCAAATCCCAGGACAGGTTGTAAGAAAATGAGAACTGTGTCTATAAGTAAAGTAACATGGTGATCCAGCAAGGAATTGCACGAAGTGAGGGGCAGGATCTGTCTCTAATGTCAGGGTTATGCATGAGTGTGACTGAGTGCATGTGTGTGAGTAAGAGTGAGGGTGTGTGTGTGCAGGCAAGTGTTTGTGTATGCGAGAGGGTGTGTGTACAGGTATACATCGGGAGATTTCACTCCCAGTCACACAGCATTGAGACCTGCACTGTTTTGAGGATCGACCTATAGTTACTATGGCACAACAGAATATATATTTATTTACAATGCATAAAATTACAAATTTACAAATCATGTTGAAAGAATGATCAGTTTATTGCTAAGAAGAGGAGGTAGAGGAGAATGTGTGTTTAAGCTTCATTCTGATGGCGACAGCAGCAGTTCATCACACAGCTGTTCCACCAGGTGACCCTCTGGGCAGGTCGAGCACATTTTCACTGTTGGAGAAGTAAAGCTGAAAAGACCACTGCATGTGCTCGGAGCTGCTCCTGGAGGTTGTGGAAGAAGAACTCTCAATCCGCAGCGTAGGAATTGATCCTGTCAGGGAATCTTGAACCAACTTATTATTTGTCCGACCTTGCAGGTCCTTTAGTGTCTACACACTTCACACACACATCTCTACTTCTAGATGTTTGAAACTCAGCTGAGAATTTTCTCTGCTTCGATTGACCATCAGAAGCAAAACCATTGAGCAGAGAAACATTAACACAAGAGTTGAGATGAATGAGCAGGGCGCTGAATAATTTTGGGAATAATGTAGTCACTGCCTTTGCCGACTCTGGTTTAGTTATCATCTAGTGCATCCCACAGACGGCAGCCAGGGATTCAAGGGTTGAATACTGTGTTGCGTTCTCGCTGACTGGACAGGTTCTGCTTATCCCAAATTAATATTGTTTAGTTTATCCAGCAATTCTCCCATTGTAATCATAGTACATTCTATGTCTTCGGCCAGTGATCTCCACAAGTCACTGACTTACTTATCCAAAGGGGTGGGGTTGGTGAGGAGGTCATTATGACGATATGCCGTAGAACCGAAAGTTTCACCTCATCGTAAGGAGCTGACTGCAATTGAACCCTCAGCACGTCAAGTATCTATGAGACCTGGTCCCGAAGTTCACTGCCATGTCTTTTAATGATGGTGTTCATGAGCACAGCAGCTGCACAAAAACAGCTGGGCTGTTGGTCAGCCATTTCTTTGAAGACCATGAAGAGCAAGTTGCTCAGCTGGTCGTAGGGCAAATGTTTGGAAATGATCTCTGTGGTCTGACAGCAAGTTTGAAAGAGGACAGAAGTGTAAGGGTTAACTAACTGTTCTCTGTGACTGTTGTTAGTGTTTTCAGTGCCTCTAACTGCTGCTTTTGCTGATCCAGATTGGTGCCTTCATACGATAACTGAATGGACAGGCTGATGTACAAAGTGTCCAGGGCCATCTGTCGAATGGAAAGCGACATCAGTCGTCCAATCAGAGACCCTGTGTTATTTCCAGGCACTACCTTACTTTACTTGGAGAAGCTCAATGTTAGTATCAGAAACTCTTAAGGGCTGGATTTTGTGAATGGAGATGTGCTGGAGGCGGGACTGCTGCTTGTCGGGTCTCAGTCCTGCCTCCATCAGCCTCTGGTCAACCAGCGGGGTTTTCCCCTGATTGACCTTGTTAAGCCCGCCCTGTGGGCTCAGCAGGCCAATTAGGGGGAAGTCACTGACAGAGCGCGTCAACGTCTGATGTGCCATCTATCAAGACTTCTTGAAAGAAGAAATGTCAGCGTTTGACAGCTCTGTGAAGTTGTCAAACACTGACTTTCTGTGTAGTTTGATGAGCCCTTGTGTTCAGGACTCATCAAACCTTTCTAGTTTGTAGAAATCAGATGACTTGGTTCGGAGGATCCAACAGCCAGTCTGTGAAATCTACAATGAAGATGTCGGGACCCCGGAACCACCGCGGCTGAAGGCTGTAGGCAGAAACAAAGGTAAGTGAGCATTTTATAACACTTTACACTCCCCTCACATACTTACCACTCCACACTTGCACCCATCGCTCACCTCTACATTGCACTTTCAGACCCCCGCAGACCTCCTACTCGACTCCTCCACCCTAGCGGGGTTCTCCGAGGTCAGGAAGCCTGCACTTGAACAGGTAAAATGGGACTAATCCTTTTTTCTGCTTGTTACCTACCTGTCAACAGGCAGTTAAAAGGATTTAATCCCTTTCCCACCTCGAGGAGATGGGACCCGGGGCAGGACGGCTTCCCGCCTCCTGGCAAAAGGGCATGGGGCGGGTTTGCCATCCGCCCCCACTTTCTGCAACTTTACCGGCAGTCCCGCATCCATACCCGCCACTTTGGGGTTGACAAAATCCAGCCCTAAGGTTATGTCTATTGCTATTGAAATGATCCACTCTTCGACATGATTGAAAATGGCCTCAAGACCTTAATGGGACAGGTCCTGAAGTAATATTTGCTTCAGAAGCTTTTGCAGGGAATTCGTGGTTTGGGTATAAGGTGTTGTCTCTTGTGTTACCATTTGTGTCTTTGTCATTGTCCAGTTCTGAAGGTACCAAGCTGAAAATACTGGTCATGCAGGTTTGAATCAGTTGGCAGGTGTCAGCTTGGCTTGATTCAGTGTGTAGTACGAGATGAATGCAGGCATTCATGGCCAACTGTCGAACAGGGCTTTGCAGCAGCTTTGGCGGATTGGCTTCGATAAGATCCTGCATGTATGTCAGCAGCTCCCTGTTTCTGATAAAGTTGATGGGAACTATCTGGTGATTTGAATGTAGGGATCTGGCTATCAGAATCACAGTCTTCATTAGGCTCAGCTTTAGTGTGAGATCCCTGGATTCAGCCTTTATCCCCTGCCCACTTGTAAGGAATTGACTAACAGCTGGCATAATGTGGGTCTCGATTGTGGACAGTGCTAGTGCCTCAGGTGCATTGAATGCCATGTTCCCATAACACAGAACCAGCGTGCCCTTGGCTTTATCCAAATCCACATCAGGCTTGACCCTAAACCTTCTGGTCATCGAACTCCTCCGGGCTAATGAGGGTATCATCAAAGTGTGCCATGGCACAGAAACCAATGTTCCCTGTCTCTCCACACACTCACTGTGCTGCTCACTCATTTGGTGAAGCTCCTCTTTTATGTTCTTAGTGTGGGTCTGATGGAGCATTGTCCCAAGAGGTTTATAGAGAAATTTAAGTGGTGACACAGATAGTCATGGCAACTCATTAAAATGATATCTGGGAAGGTGAAAGTTGTCAGCAGAAAATATCGCACACCCTCCAGATACTGGGGATTCAGCAGTCTTTGTTCACTCACTGACAATCTGAAATTAGATCTCCGGTTCGATGACTCTTTCCTCTCTGACTTCTTTCTCTCCGACTTCTTTCTCTCCAATAATTAACACTGTTCCTTTGCATAGTATTTCCAATCTGCTCTCTGATGATCTTCCAAAAATTGGATGCATTTGATGAACCCATTGCGGGGGGAGAAATTCGGTATCGCCCCATTTGGGGCGCAATTATCGGCCAGGCGCAAAGTTTAGTGCCTGGCACTAATTATCGCCTCTGATTGCAAACTTGGCTTCTATCGCCCCTGGAGGTGATTAGAGCGCTAAATCAGGCGCTACACACCTCACTTAAGGCGCTATTGTTGAGGAGCGAGGCGCTATCTCAGCGCACTGGCGAAGCTCATGTGATGTCAGTCAGCAATGGCTCACAGACACACTGGCGCTGGCCAGTTCTTAAAGGGGAGGGTCGATCTTCCTCTCCATCCATACCTTGCTCATTGCAGCCTTGAATCTCGGCCTGGAGAGACCTGTACATCAAATCTGCTGGAAAGAACAATGGAGGTCCAGGAAAAGATGTCAGAGTGCAGCCCCCATAGTCTTCTAAATTGATGCAAGGAAGATCAAATCAAAATGAACCTGCAAAGTGCTGCTCAGTCCCCAAAACTCCTCAACACAGCGTTGAATATCTCCAGAAGTGTATCTCTCTCACTCAAAATGCATGGTGCAAAAATGTCGCCGAAAAAAAAGGCAGCAACCAGTCGCTTTTAAATAGCGCTCCCCCAGTCCCTTCCTGATTGCAAAATGCTCTCCTATCTAAAACGCTTCTGCTCCCCTATCTAAAACGCTCCTATGAAGGAGTTAGATATATTTCTTAATGCTAAAGCGATCAAGGGATATGGGGAGAAGGCAGGGACAGGGTACTGAGTTTGGATGATCAGCCATGATCTCACTGAATGGCGGAGCAGGCTCGAGGGGCCGAATGGCCTACTCCTGCTCCTATCTTCTATGTTTCTATGTTTCAACCTGTCGTTGCTAGCGGCAGGCGGTAGAGCAGGGGGCGCCACTCAATATGTGGTCCGGGGCGTTGCACGCTCGACTGACGTCATGATCTGCAGGCGCAGGAGATCGTGGCGGTAGTGTTTAGCGGCGTCGCAAAATGTCTGGTCAATTTCGCGAGCGGCGCAAACATCGCCGCACCCGGGCACTAGTTGCTTTCCGCCCCATTAGCGCCCTCTTAAGGCGCTAACGGGAGGCGCAAACCAAACAAATTTTTCCCCCATTGTCTTTAAGCTCTCCCCTTATTGCTCTCTCATGCACAAATGCAGTTTGTACTACTTTGTTGTATTTTGTCCACCCCTGTGGTTTCTGTGTTTTCTTTCTGAGGCTAGGTTACATAACCCCTCAGTTGTGATGTGGCCCTGAGTCATGTGCCCATATAAATCCTGCCAGCTGTTTGTGGCAGTTTAAGGTGGGTGGTGGGGGTTAAGGCCCAGCCCTGAGATACAGACCGTACTGACAAGGCAACATTCACAACTATTGGCAGCCACATTGGATTGAACAGCTGTTTGTTCCTAATAAAGAACGCACCGCACCACAGACACTCATACTTGTGACAAAAGATGTAGAAATGGGAGTGCAGGCAAGACATTTCTAGCAGAATTGCCCTCAAATTGGGATGTTCAGGTGTTGGGGGTTGAAGCTTATTGATGTCGGGAGGAAATTGCTGACAGCAAATGGCAACGGTAGCAGAGTAATGTTACTGGGCTAGTGATCCAGAGATGTGAGTTTAAATCCCACCACGGCAGCAGGGGAATTTAAATTCAGTTAATTAAATAAAATCTAGAATAAAAAGCTAGTATCGGATTGTTGTAAATCTGGTTCACTAATGTCCTTACTTGATCTGGCCTAGATGTGACTCCAGCAATGTGGTTGACTCCTAACTGCCCGAACAAGCCACTCAGTTGTAACAAACCACTACGAAACACAATAATAATAAGAATAAAACAGGACAGACCACCCAGTATCAACCTTGACAGCGGCTACGGACATGACAACAGCACACCCGAACCAGTCGACCCTGCAAAATCCTCCTCACCAACATCTGGGGACTTGTGCCAAAATTGGGAGAGCTGTCCCACAGACTTGTCAATCACAAGCCTGACATAGTCATACTCACAGAATCATACCTTTCAGCCAATGTCCCAAACTCCTCCATTACCATCCCTGGGCATGTCCTGTCCCACAGGCAGGATAGACTTACGAGAGGTGGCGGTACAGTGGTATACAGTTGGGAAGGAGTGACCCTTGGAGTCCTCAACATTAACTCCGGACCCCATGAAATCTCATTGCTTCAGGTCAAGCATAGGCAAGGAAACCTGCTGATTACCACCTACCACCTACCACCCTCCCTCAGCTGATGAATCAGTACTCCTCCATGTTGAACACCACTTGGATGAAGCACTGAGAGTAGCAGACTGTACTCTGGGTGGGTGACTTCAATGTCCATCACCAAGAGTGGCTGAGTAGCACCACTACTGACCGAGCTGGCTGAGACCTGACATAGCTGCAAGTCTGGGCCTGCGACAGGTGGCGAGAGAACCAACACGAGGGGAAAAACCTACTTGACCGCGTCTTCACCAATCTGCCTGTTGCAGATGCACCTGTCCGTGACAGTATTGGTAGCAGTGACCACCACACAGGCATCACAGTCATTGTGGAGAAGAAGCCCCATCTTCACACTGAGGACACCCTCCATCGTGTTGTGTGACACTACCACCGTGCTAAATGGGATAGATTCAGAACAGATCTAGCAGCTCAAAACTGGGCATCCATGAGGCGCAGTGGGCCATCAGCACCAGCAGAATTGTATTCCACCACAATCTGTAACCTCATGGTCTGGCATATCCCTCACTCTACCATTACCATCAAGATGGGGACCAACCCTCGTTTAATAAGGAGTGTAGAAGAGCATGCCAGGAGCAGCACTAGGCATATTTAAAAATGAGGTGCCAACCTGGGGAAGCTGCAACACAGAACTACATGCATGCTAAAAAGTGGAAGCAGCAGGATATAGGCAGGGCTAAGAGATCCCACAATCAAGGGATCAGATCAAAGTTCTGCAGCCCTGCCACATCTAGTCATGAATGGTGGTGGACCATTCAACGACTAACGGGAGGAGGAGGCTCCAGGAATATCCCCATCCTCAATGATGGTGGAGCCCAGCACATGAGTGCAAAAGACCAGGCTGAAGTGTTTGCTACCATCTTCAGCCAGATGTGCCGAGTGCATGATCCATATCGGCCTCCTCCGGAGGTCCCCACCATCACAGAAGCCAGTCTTCAGCCATTTCGATTCACTCCACGTGATATGAAGAAACGGCTGAGCGCACTGGATACAGCAAAGTCTATGGGTCCTGACAATATCCTGGCTATCGTGCTGAAGAATTGCGCTCCAGAACTAGCTGCGCCTCTCGTCAAGCTGTTCCAGTACAGCTACAACACTAACATCTATCTGACAATGTGGAAAACTGCGCAGGTATGTCCTGTCCACAAAAAGCAGGACAAATCCAATCCGGCCAATTACCGCCCCTTAAGTCTACTCTCAATCATCAGCAAAGTGATGGAAGGTGTTATCGATAGTGCTATCAGGCGGCACTTATTTACCAATAACCTCCTCACTGAAGCCCAGTCTGGGTTCCGCCAAGACCACTTGGTTCCCGACCTCATTACAGCCTTGGTCCAAACATGGACAAAGGAGCTGAATTCCAGAAGTGAGGTGAGAGTGACTGCCCTTGACATCATGGCAGCATTTGATCGAGTGTGGCATGAAGGAGCCCGAGTAAAACTGAAGTCAATGGGAACTGGGGGTGGGGGGAGCTCTCCACTGGCTGGAGTCATACCTAACACAAAGGAAGATGGCTGTGGCGGTTGGAGGTCAATCATCACAGCCCCAGGACATCGCAGCAGGAGTTCCTGAGGGCAGTGTCCTAGGCCCAACCATCTTCAGCTGCTTCATCAATGACCTTCCTTCCAACATAATGTCAGAAATGGGGATGTTCGCTGATGACTGCACAGTGTTCAGTTCCATTCACAACTCCTCAGATAATGAAGCAGTCCATGCCCGCATGCAACAAGACCTGGACGATGTTCAGGCTAGGGCTGATAAATGGCAGGTAACATTCGCACCACACAAGTGCCAGGCAATGACTATCTCCAACAAGCGAGAGTCTAACTACCACCCCTTGGACATTCAACGGCATTACCATCGCCGAATCCCCCATCATCAGCACTTTGGGGGTCACCATTGACCAGACTGGACCACCAACATAAATAGTGTGGCTACAAGAGCAGATCAGAGGCTGGGTATTCTGCAGCGAGTGTCTCCCCTGACTCAGCAAAGCCTTTCCACCATCTACAAGGCACAAGTAAGGAGTGTGATGGAATACTTTCCACTTGCCTGGATGAGTGCAGCTCCAACAACACTCAAGAAGCTCGACACCATCCAGGACAAAGTAGCCCACTTGATTGGCACCCCATCCACAACCATTCACTCCCTCCACCACCGGCATACCGTGGCTGCAGTGTGTACCATCTACAAGAGGCACTGCAGCAACCCGCCAAGGCTTCTTCGACAGCACCTCCCAAACCCGCGAACTCTTCCACCTAGAAGAGCAAGGGCAGCAGGCGCATGGGAACACCACCACCTCCAAGTTCCCCTCCAAGTCACACACCATCCTGACTTGGAAGTATATCGGAGTTTCTTCATTGTCGCTGGGTCAAACTCCTGGCACTCTCTCTCTAACAGCACTGTGGGAGTACCTTCACCACACGGACTGCAGCGGTTCAAGAAGGCGGCTCACCACCACCTTCTCGAGGGCAATTAGGGATGGGCAATAAATGCTGGCCTTGCCAGCGATGCCCACGTCCCATAGATGAATTTTAAAAAAGTAGGGGCCAAAATGACCAATTTCACAGGGCTTTACTTTGTGCCAATGTGTCTGACTTTATATTAGCATCATAAGTTAAGCTTTCTTTTTTAAACTACCTTTATGTGGTGTGGTTCTTCCCGGCTCCGCAGTGTGCCTGAGGGTTGCTGCTGGTCCGCAATCGCCAATCTATTGATCAGTTTATGTGGGTACAGTAGCATAGTGGTTATGTTACTGGACTAGTAATCCTGAGACATGAGTTCAAATCCCACCATGGCAGTTTTAATTAACTAAATCTGCAATAAAAAATTAATATCATTACTGGTGACCACAAAACTACCAGATTGTCATTAAAACCTATCTGGTTCACTAATGTCCTTTAGGGAAGGAAACCTGCTTTCCTTATCCGGTCTGACCTATATGTGACTCCAGACCCACAGCAATGTGGTTAACTATTAACTGCCTTCTGAAATGGCCAAGCAAGCCAGTCAACTGTATGAAACTGCTACGAAAGCATATAAGAATAAAACTGGACAGACCACCTGGCATCGACCTGGGCATCGGACTCAGACGTGACAAAGGCCCAGTCGACCCTGCAAAGTCCTCCTCACTAACATCTGTGAGCCAAAATTGGGAGAGCTGTTCCACGGACTAGTAAAGCAACAGCTTGGCATAGTTATACTCAGAGCCAACGTCCCAGACTCTTGCATCACCATCCCAGGGTATGTCTTATCCCACCGGCAGGACAGACCAACCAGAAGTAGCGGTACAGTGGTAGACAGTAGGGAGGGAGTGGCCCTGGGAGTCCTCAATATTGCGGCAGGTGGTGAGAGAACCAACATGAGGGAAAAACCTACTTGACCTCATCCTCACCAATCTACCTGTCACAGATGCATCTGTCCATGACAGTATTGATAGGAGTGACCACCGTGGAGACAACGTCCTGTCTTAACACTGAGGATACCCTCCATCGTTTTGTGTGGCACTACCACCATGCTAAATGGGATAGATTCAGAACAGATCTGGGCATCAATGAGGCACTGTGGGCCACCAGCAGCAGCACAATTATATTCCACCACAATCTGTAACATCATGGCCCAGCATATCATCACTACCATTACCATCAAGTCAGGGGATCAACCCTGGTTAAATGAGGAGTGTAGAAGAGAATGGCATGAGCAGCACCACATGTACCTAAAAATGAGGTGCCAACCTGGTGAAGCAACAACGCTACATGCACGCTAAACAGCCAAAGTGGCATGCTGTAGAGAGAGCTAAGAAATCCCACAACCAACGGATCAGGTCAAAGCTCTGCAGTCCTGCCACGTACAGCCGTGAATGGTGGTGGACAATTAAACAACTAACGGGAGCAGGAGCCTCCATGAACATCCCCATCCTCAATGCTGGCTGAGCCCAGCATGTGAGTGCAAAAGACACGGCTGAAGCGTTTGCAACCATCTTCAGCCAGAAGTGCCGAGTGGATGATCCATCTCGGCCTACTCCTGAGGTCCCCACCATCACAGAAGCCAGTCTTCAGTCAATTCAATTCACTCCACGTGACATCAAGAAATGGCTGAGCATACTGGATACAGCAAAGGACCCCAACAAAATACAGGCTGCAGTGCTGAAAACTTGTGCTCCAGAACTAGCCGCGCTTCTAGCCAAGCTATTTCAGTACAGCTACAACACTGGCATCTACCCGACAAAGTGGAAAATAGCCCAGGTATGTCCTGTCCACAAAAAGCAGGACAAATCTAATCCGGCCCTCTGAACTGCCCCATTGGCCTACTCTTAATCATCAGCAAAGTTAGCGAAGGTATTGTCAACAATGCTATGAAGCGGCACTTACTCGCCAATAAACTGCTTACTGATGCTCAGTTTGGGTTCTGCCGGGACCTCTCAGTGCCAGACCTCATTATAGACTTGGTCCAAACATGGACAAAAGAGCTTAATTCCAAAGGTGAGTTGAGAGTGACTGCCCTTGACATCAAGGCAGCAGTTGACAGAGTGTGGCATCAAGGAGCCTGAGTAAAATTGAAATTAATGGGAATCGGGGGGATAGCTCTCCACTGGCTGGAGTCTTATTTAGCAAAAAGGAAGATGGTTCTGGTTGTTGGAGGACAATCATCCCACCCCCAGGACATTGCTGCAGGAGTTCCTCAGGGTAGTGTCCTAGGCCCAGCCATTTTCAGCTGCTTCACCAATGACCTTTCCTCTGTCATAAGGTCAGAAGTGGGGATGTTCGCTGATGATTGCGCGGTGTTCAGTTCCATTCACAACTTCTCATAATGAAGCAGTCTGTGCCCACATGCAGCAAGATCTGGACAACATTGAAGCTTGGGCTGATAAGTGGCAAGTAACATTCACGCCACACAAGTGCCAGGCAATGACTATCTCGAAGAAGAGGGAGTCTCACCATATCACTTGGACATTCAATGACATTACCATCGTCAAATTCCCCACCATCAACATCCTGGGGGTCGCCATTGACCAGAAACAGAACTGGGCCAGCCACATAAATACTGTGACTACAAGAGCAGGTCAGAAGCTGGGTATTCTGCGGCGAGTGTCTCACCTCCTGACTCCCCAAAGCCTTTCCTCCATCTGCAAGGCACAAGTCAGGAGTGTGATGGAATACTCTCCACTTGCCTGGATGAGTGCAGCTGCAACAACACTCAAGAAGCGTGACACCATCCAGGACAAAGCAGCCTGTTTGATTGGCACACCATCCACCTCCTTAAACATTCACTCCCTCCCACACCAATGTACTGTAGCTGCAGTGTGTGCTGTCTGCAAGATGCACTGCAGCAACTCGCCAAGGCTTCTTCGACAGCATCTCCCAAACTGTGAACTCTACCACCTAGAAGGACATGGGCAGCAGGCGCATGGGAACACTACCACCTCCAAGTTCCCCTCCCAAGTCACATGCCATCCTGACTAGGACATGTATATCGCCGTTCCTTCATCGTCGCTGGGTCAGAATCCTGGAACTCCCTCCGTAACACACAGACTGAAGCGGTTCAAGAAGGTGGCTCACCACCACCTTCTCAAGCGCAATTAGGGATGGGCAATAAATGCTGACCTTGCCAGTGACGTCCACATCCCATGAATGAATTTTTAAAAATGAATCCAAGTTATCAACACATATTTGTTCATTCTGCTTAAATTCTTCTTGGATTACTTTTTCAAAATGTCGTGCTATATTGTGCCTGCACCCATTCTATCATTTCAAAATTATCCTCATTCAAGTGCGCAATCCAGTCTGCAAGATGAGGAATGCTACTTATCTTTAACACAGCAGTCTCCCCACTCAACACCATAATAGGTTCTAACTGGACTGGTATTGTTGGACTGACTGGACTTGTCAATATTCAATTTTATTTCTCCCAAAAGAAACTTTCTTCCTTGGTACACAGGAACCACTTAGACCACTCTTTTTCAAAAATAAAATTTGATTATCCCCTTAAACTTCAGCTAAATTTCCCCTCTCGAGTGCTTGAACAGCAACTCATATCAATTTATCTAATCAATTTCAATTTCAAAAATAAATTATGTCCAGGCTTGGTGGTTTTACAAAGGAGACAGAAGTACTTGCAAACACATTTGGATGTAACGCTTATATCTTCCTCCTGCCCCCCCGCCCCAACAAATCTGTCTCAGAAGTTAATAAACGACTCTGAATAGGTTAAATCCAACCATATGAGAGTCAAAATCTTAACTTCAATTTGTCACCTCGCTGTGACATTCGAAATCCATCAATGTCTGCACATAAGAACTTAAATTCTGAACATTAGCGGAGCTCCTATTGGACGAACACTTTTCCAGCAAAGGTTGTTCCGCAACTCTGTCAAGCTACTTCCATGTCAAGAACTAATCTTGGTAATCCTGTACCATCAACACTCATGCGGTCCCAATAACCAGTGTCCCCTGTTGTAAAATCCATTGTGGCTCTTCTGCATCAGTCAATTCCTGATCCCTTCTGTCACCATGGGGGGACACCCACTCAAATTAAATAATGCCTGATACATGTTTACATTCAGCAATGCAAAAGTTGTTGCCTAGTGATAATTGAAGCAGAGTTAATCTGATACTAGAAAGCAAATAAAAAATAGAATTGCTTGTGGAAAGAGTTAATTTCTTTGCATTTGAAAAGTAGACTTACCTAGACATCATCAATCAGTGTCAGCTTGCATCACACAGCTGCTCACAGCTTTCAAGTAAACTTTATATAGAAACATAGAAAAATAGGAGCAGGAGTAGGCCATTCGGCCCTTCGAGCCTGCTCCGCCATTCAATATGATCATGGCTGATCCTCTATCTCAATATCATATTCCTGCTCTCTCCCCATACCCCTTGACGCCTTTTGCGTCTAGAAATCTATATCTCCTTAAATATATTCAGTGACTTGGCCTCCACAGCCTTCTATGGTAGAGAATTCCACAGGTTCACCAACCTCTGAGTGAAGAAATGTCTTCTCATCTCAGTCCTAAATGTCCTACCCCGTATCCTGAGACTGTGACCCCTCGTTCTAGACCCCCCAGCCAGGGGAAACATCCTCCCTGCATCCAGTCTGTCTAGCCCCGTCAGAAATTTATACGTTTCAATGAGATCCCCTCTCATTCTTCTAAACTCTAGTGAATACAGGCCTAGTTGACCCAATCTCTCCTCATACAACAGTCCTGCCATCCCAGGAATCAGTCTGGTGGACGTTCGCTGCACTCCCTCTATGGCAAGTATATCCTTTCTTAGGTAAGGAGACCAAAACTGCACTCAGTACTCCAGGTGTGGTCTCACCAAGGCCCTGTGTTAACTGTAGTAAGATATCCTTGCTCCTGTACTCAAATCCTCTTGCAATGAAGGCCAACATACCATTTGCCTTCCTAACTGTTTGCTACACCTGCATGTTTGCTTTCAGTGACTGGTGTACAAGAACACCCAGGTCCCTTTGTACTGTACATCAACATTTCCCAATCTATCACCATTTAAATAATACTCTGCCTATCTGTTTTTCCTACCGAAGTGGATAACTTCACATTTATCCACGTTATACTGCATCTGCCATGTATTTGCCCACTCACTCAACTTGTCTAAATCGCCTTGAAGCCTCTTTGCGTCCTCCTCACAACTCACAATCCCACCTAATTTTGTGTCGTCAGCAAACTTGGAAATATTACATTTGGTTCCCTCATCCAAATCACTGATATATATTGTGAATAGCTGGGGCCCAAGCACTGATCCCTGCAGTACCCCACTAGTCACTGCCTGCCACCCCGAAAAAGACCCATTTATTCTACTCTCTGTTTCCTGTCTGTTAACCAATTTTCAATCCATGCCAGTATATTACCCCCAATCCCATGTGTTTTAATTTTGCACACTAACCTCTTATGTGGGACTTTATCAAAGGCCTGAAAATCCAAATACACCACGTCCACTGGTTCTCCCTTATCTATTCTACCAGTTACATCCTCAAAAAACTCCAGTAGGTTTGTCAAAACACGATTTCCCTTTCATAAATCCATGTTGACTTTGTCTAATCCTGTTGATATGTTCTAAGTGTCCTGTTATCACATCCTTTATAATAGTCTCTAGCATTTTCCATACTACTGATATTAGGCTAACCGGTCTGTAGTTCCCTGTTTTCTCTCCCTCCTTTTTTAAATAGTGGGGTTACATTTGCCACCCTCCAATCTGCAGGAACTGTTCCATAATCTATAGAATTTTGGAAGATGACAACCAATGCATCCACTATTTCCATGGCTACCTCTTTTAGTACTCTGGGATGCAGATTATCAGGCCCTGGGGATTTATCAGCTTTCAGTCCCATTAATTTCTCGAGCCCTATTTTTTTTACTAATACTAATTTCCTTTAATTCCTCCTTCTCACTAGACCCTTGGTTCCTTAGCATTTCTGGGAAGTTATTTGTGTCCTCTACCGTGAAGACAGAACCAAAGTATTTGTTTAATTGCTCTGCCATTTCCTTGTTCCCCATTATAAATTCTCCCATTTCTGACTGTAAAAAAAACTTTTTCACATGAAAAAGAAGCAAACGCTATTACTTTTTCAAAGAGCTGTGCCTTTAATATTTGCACAAGGATCCTAATACAATTCAATTCAGAAATAAATTTCAGCTTCTCTTTTTCTTCCAATTTTCAAAGCATGAGCCATGAAGGCAGAAAAATGTGACCAATTTTTATCTATCCCTAGAAATTGAAAATCTGTCAAAACAGAAATCATCACTATTCATTCTAAACATTCTATGAAACAATTCTGTGGTAGAATCCAATGACAAGATGTCTCCAGATTGTTGTCATAGAGATAGCAGTAGATCCTTTAATTCTTCCTTTTCCTCCCAAATCTCTTTGGTTTGCCCACAGTCAAAGATCAAAGGGTGCTGCCAGTTTGCTCACAGTTGTCACATTCCAGGATCACCAAGATGATTAAACAATCAGAATCACCTCAAATCACTGAGCCCTTGGCATGGATCAGGAATTTAAAAATGCCAATTGTTTATGTGATAATCTCATGTCCAAAACTAGAGACTTTCACACAATTTACAACAGCCAGAATTTTACCATGGCCCGAATAAAAGTCTGTTTTTCACAATTTAATACATTAGTTAACCTCAATAACTCGAATTTAATTCATACCAATATCATAAACTGAACAGAATACAGCTTGAAAAAGAGGGTGGAGCCACAGCCAGTGACACAGAAACATTCACACCAGCTTTTTTAACGAGACAGAACCAAGCACACAGGCTTTTTAAAGAGACAGAAACATTCACACAAGATTTTCAAAGAGGTATACTGAAAACAAAAAGAACTTTTGTAGTACAGTAGAAAAGAGATATGATCTTCCCCTTTTTTATTAAATCATTGACTAATTTATCCTTTTTTCACTTAAACCAATTTTCAATTTCTGATTTTTGCTAATTAATCCTATTCTGTCCCGATTCAAAGTTTCAAGCTCACAGTCCGTGTCCTCACCCAGGCCTGTTACCTCCTGCACAATTCTTACCTTTCTCTGCTGGTATATGAGAGGGGTGTAGTGACATAGAATAAAGGGTGCAGGGGTGACTTAATATCCAGTCAAAAGTCCCAGTCCTTTTCTTGGTTCACTGCCTCTCTCACTACTGGTTTCAACATTCCAACTCCAAACCTTTTTGGCCATGCTTACAACTCCACATTTTAGCTTTTCACTGAACATCTTATCAGTTTTGAGATAGCCCATTCCAACAGAAACTTTAAGTGCTTCTGAGCAAGCTGCTCACATTGCTTTAATCGCTGTTTATTTATTCATCAGTTTCTTAACCTCAGCTTCCTTTACCAAATTCATGAACACCTCAGACTGTTCTTCCTCTTTTATGAGATCATCCACTTTGGCCTCACTTCTCTGCACACAGAAGTAGGCCGCATATTCTAACAACCGTCTTGCCACTGTTTTTGTTTCACCCAGCTCCCATTCAGGATGTCTAACACATGTCTTGTCAGTTTCTTTTTAATCTCACTGTCTTTTTTTTCTTTTGGCACACTTTTTCCAGCATCTTTTCTTTCTGTAGTCTGTCTACCTCGCCTTCTAAGCGACATATTTTATCTTCCAGCTCCTCTCCCTCAGCATGCACTCACTCCATAGCGTCATGACTTGCCAAGAAGGAATTAGTAGCTTGTATAGCGTGGACCCTGACTGCATCGCACTCCTCTATTTCTGCCTTCAAGAACCTATTATCAGCCTGTGTCTGATCATGCTGCTGCCAAAGGGCGACTCTTCCCTGACAAAGCCCTTTGCAACAGGTATGTTTTCTGTCTCCTATGTTTTTGCTTCTGCAAGAACAGGAACATTTTCTGTCTGCTATATTTTTGTTTAAGCTGGCACACATTCTTCAGTGCCTGCTCAAACTCCTCCCAGCTCGTGTTTAAAATGTCTTTGGAACAGCCATAAGGTCCCCCTTTACATCTGATCTGAATTGGAAAGAAGTGACTCGTGGTGTCCCACAAGGCTGTCTGTGCTGAGGCCTCAACTATTCACTATATTCAGTTTCTGTTATCTATTTTCCGAGCTCTCCAAATAACTGTTGAAAACCGTGCTCCTTTGTACACCTTAGTTTGCCTACATCAAAGATACATGTCACAGATAAGACCTCATGATGTATCTGTTTGCGACTCCTTTGAAAACAGTCTTTATATAAAGAGTTGTTGCTGTTTACTTCAGAAAGACTTCTGGATCTAACTGTTCTTGAATCCTTTGAGGAGTTTTATTAATAGTCACTTATTTTCTTGCACATGCATTTCTTGTAGATAATACTTAGACATTAAAAGTAGAAGGTAGCCATGCTTTGGCCTGTGGCGCCTATCTGTTATCGTGTTTATCTCGGAAAGTCTTTTGCTCTAAGAAATAAGGAAGTTCAATTATTTTAACTTTCCAAAATGTCTAACAGTAGACAGAGCATTATATATGGATGTAGTTTATATGGACTTCCAGAAGGCATTCAATAAGCTTTCACATAAGAGACCTTTGGTTAAAATTAAAGCTCATGTAATTTATGGGAAATTATTGACCTGGTTAGGAGATTGGTTGGGCGGTAGAAGACAGAGGGATCAATTTTAATAGCCCTTTGGAGGCGGGTCTGTCGCGAAAATTGTAAAAAATGGCTTCAGACGCCCAACCTGCCACAGCCTGTTAACTGCCTTGCTAATCCTATTTTTAGAGTTGTTTCCCATGTTCGTGCTTCTGGCTCCTGTTTCCTGACTTGTCAGAAACAGGCCAGGTTCAAGGAAACAAGTTGCTGGAGAAGATGATTTGTATGCATTGGTGGAGCACTTTAAAAGCACCCCTGAAACATGGCTGACATTCAAATGCAACGAATTTTCTGTTGTAGGTATTGGATAAGTTTTGCACATCTACTGACCTTGTGACTGTTCACGCTGACACCCATCTGCAGTGTGACCTGAATAGAATAATTTCAGGCCTCTTCGACTGTGCGCTTGCAAGCTTGTTGCCTCAAATGAAATCTATAGCAAGGGGATGGGAAAAATTTATGCCCTCTCATCCTGGTCCTCATAATCGGAGGAGCAGCAGCTGCGTGGCTCAGCGCAGATCTTCCTGGGAAGAGAAGGAGGAAGAGGATGACGGGTGCCTTGCATGCCCTGTTGTGACCAAGGCAGCATTCCAGCAGTTCACTGCTGCCCGTCAAGCAGGCTATGCACACTGCCATGTCACATTAGCATAAGCTTACTCTTCAATCATAGGTAGCTATCATAAGGCTCTGTAATTGCAGGTGACATTTGTCCAATGTCATACATCATCTCTGCTATACCCTGTTATTTCTTATCACTTTCACCATCAGCATTACCAAAGCAAGTCACCCTGATCCCTCAATGCGCTTTTGCCATTTCCCAGAACGCATAGGCCACACAATCAACTGTTTGCCATAATTTTTCTTTTACACATCACAAAAGGATAATAAACCAACAACAGTCAGAAAAAAAGACAAAACACTTAAGTGAGTCCCCTTGTGACTATAGGTGCTTAATCTTTCTCTTACGTGTGCTTCTACGTGGTGCTTCCCCTGTGGCTTCAGCAGATGTAGAGGCAGCTTGCTGACTAGGATGCTGCACCTGCTTAGCCTGGGAGGGCTCTTCAACAGTCTGCTCTTCTTGCGGCTGTGCAGGGGCTGAAACAACCATCTCAGTTGTCTCCGCAGAGTAGGTCTCTGACCGAGAGCTCCGCAGTGGCATGGTCGTTCGAGTGCTTTGAGAGGAGCCCACACTTTCTTGAGTCTTGGCAACAACGTCCCTCTCATGGGTCAGCTGCACCTCAGTGCTGGCAAGTGGCTGGAGAGCACCTTGCTGCACATCAGGGGGGCCATGAGGACCTGTATCTGCACTGGCAGTCCTCATCACAAGGACGTCCATGAAGCTCTGGTCTCTCTGCTCAATAGCTGCCCATCACTCCTCCAGAGATGACATTCTATTTTGAATAGTCACCATGTTTTACTGACTCTGGTGAGTTACTTCCTCCATGGTGGTAGCCATTCTTTCCACTGAGGTAGCCAGCCTTTCCACAGAGGTTGCCATCCTATCCATGGTGGTGTGTTCATGCGCCATTGCCTGCACCACGGCAGTGCTGATGTTAGAGATGGACTCCTCCATTCTAGCCACACTCGCTCTAACCCTGGAGGCAAACCCTTCCAGAGACTCCTGCACTTATTCTTGTATTTCCCGAAACGCTCTTTTTCTGGATGGCCACAGAGGCACAGCGTCTGCATGCAGTTCAACAGAACTAGGAGATTGCTGCGGCCTCCGCCGAGGACTCTCCACTGCTGTCGTTTTCTTCACCATCTGCTGATGCTCACTTGTGTGCTGTGATAGATCAGGTGGCAACACTACTCTAACTCACGAGGCCCGCACTGAGGTGTGCGTTGCTGCGCTGGTGCTGGGTGCACTGAGTCCTGGTGATGCTGCTCCCTCAGAGGCTTCAGGTTCCTCTGAGGAATTGTCCGGCTCTTCGTCCTGGATCGTGGGGAAGGGGGCGCTCGATGGTCCTGTGGGAGAGTAAAGGCATGATTTAGACATCTGATATTGATGTAGCAGGCACATCCTTTTGAGCAGATGATACAACTCGATTCTCTATGAACATTATATGCCATTGCAGTCTGAGAGGCATGAAACTCTGTCATGTCACCAGCTTCCTCTAGTGTGCCCATCTCTCCATCGCCCACTTCCAGGTCCTCGCCACCTCCAACAATTTTGTATGCAGCCTCCTCAGCACTGGTCAATGTGGCTAGGGTAGATGTTCCTCCTCCAGTCATTGCTCTCTCCCTCTTATTGTGGGCTATCCTTTCCTGCAAGGAGGGACACAAGCGGTGTTTCAGCCACAGTGATGGAGTGAGTGTGATTAATCCCTACCATTGAGGGAGACAAAGATGGGGTAAGGTGCCAAGAGGAAGCTAGCTCCCTGTGCGTTGTCAGTTGTCACTGCCTGACAGTGAGTGTGAGTCTAAGGGGTGCACAGGCAGGATGCTGAAGTGATTCAGTGTAGAGACAGAGATGGATAGGTAAGGGTGCAATGGAAGTAAGGGTAAGGTGGTATGTGGAGGAGCCGGCTTACAACGCAGAGTGCTGGTGATGAGAAGATAAGGGAAGCAGATTGAAGGCAAGTGTGATGGGATACTTACTTGATGTTCGCACAAGATCATTAAACCTTTTTCGGCACTGGATCCATGAGTGTGAACATATGGACCTTGCGCTGACCTCCTCAGCAATATGCAGCCAGGCTGCCTTGGTCTGCTGAGGAGGCTTCCTCCGGCCATCAGGAGGGAAAAGAATCTCCCTGCGCCCTCTGACAGCATCCACAAGAGCATGGAGGGAGTCATCATTAAATCAAGGAGCTGCCTTGCCTCTGGAAGAAGTCATTGCGTATAAATCAATATCAATGAGTCCAGGAATCCACAATAGAAAGCTTAGGCTGAATGGCAGCTTTAAATGCAGCTGCTATGATGACATCATTAGAGGCTGCCAGCCGACCCGATCGCACTCATTGGACCGGCCAGCGAGCCCCATTGAAATCAACAAGCTCATTAAATCAAACTCGGACATCAGCAGCTGATCCCACCAGAAGCGGCTCCAGAACCCGCCCACCAGGCAACCCGACTCCAACCCGCCTCGGGAATTAAAATCAAGCCCAGAGAGTATGGATAATGGGTATGTGCCTTAATTGGAAGGAAGTGAATCGTGGTGTCCCACAAGGATCTGTGCTGAGGCCTCAACTATTTATACTGGGCCAGAAATTCGGGTCCCCACGGGTGGGTACGCGCTGGGTACTCACGCGTAGGGCCAACGAAAGTGCCGGTTTCGTGCATGCACTGCGCATGCACTGGAAACCGGAACTTCCGTTCCCTTGAAGGGGTTCACAGATCGAATGCGTGCACCGGAGAGGCAGCGCGTACGCCTGGAACTTCCATTTTTTTTTACAGGTTTCTCCGGGAGGGTAAGTCCCTAGCAGCTGCGTGTTTAAAAAGCAGTTGCAAGGCTTGCTTTTAACAAGGTAAGCGGTGAATTAAGTAAAATTAAAACATTTTTTCCACAGGTTTATTATTTTTAAATACTTTAAGGAAAGGTAAGTTTATTTTTAGCCCCATTAAAAACTGTAATTAATTTTTTCAAAAATTTAAATTATTGTTTAAATTAGTTATTTTATGTAATTTATAGCTATTTTAAAAATGTGATTAAAAAAAATGTATTTGAAGTTTTAGTTAGGTTTTGGGGCCGATCTCTATTCATAGATTTGACAGGTTTTCCTGTCAAATCTATGAATAGAGATTCCCTGCTACGATTGGCTCTCCATGGCCCATGTGATCCCAGGGGATGCTTCGAACTAACTGCGCCCCTGGGATACGCAAGCACTGCGCGCCGGCAGCTGAAGGAGGCCCAGGATCGGAATCCCATGCGGGCCCACAGCACAACGGCAGGCGCGTTAGGTAAGTGCAGGTCGGGGGCTTGCACCTGTGGGAAGCCTCCGACCCGAATTTCTGGCCCAATATTAATTGATGACTTAGTTAACACACTAGAGAGCCATATATCCAAGTTTGCCGATGACACAAAGATTGGTGGAATAGTAAGGATTGTAGACGGGAGCATAAAATTACAAAGAGACATTGATAGATTAAGTGACTGTGGCAAAACTGTGGCAGGTGGATTTCAATGCTGGTAAGTATGAGGTCATCCATTTTGGACCTACAAAGGATAGATCCGAATATTTTTTAAATGGCAAAAAGCTAGGAACAGTGGGGGTCCATGTACAGTACACAGATCACTAAAATGTAGTAAGGCACAAAAATTAATAAAAAAGGCCACTGGAATGTTAGCCTTTGTAACTAGAGGGCTAGAATATAAAGGGGAGGAAGTTTTGCTACAGCTATACAAAGCTCTGGCTAGATCACATTGGGAGTACTGTGCACAGTTCTGGGCACTGCACCTTAGAAAGGATATATTGGCCTTGGAAGGAGTGCAGCACAGATTCACCAAAATGTTACTCGGGCTCCATGGGTTTGATTATGAATAGAGATTATATAAACTAGGCTTGTATTCCCTGGAATATAGAATGTTAAGGGGTGATTTGATTGTTTTTTTAGGATTTTGAAAGGAATTGAGAGGGTAGATAGAGAGAAACTTTTTCTGTTGGTGGGGAACCTAGGACAAGGGGACATAACCTTAAAATTATAGCCAGGCCATTCAGTTGAGAAGTTAGGAAACACTTCTACATGCAAAGGGTGGTAGAAGTGTGGAACTCTCTCCCACAAAAAGCAGTAGATGCTAGCTCAGTTAATAATTTTAAATCTGAGATCGATTGATTTTTGCTAGCCAAAGGTATAAAGGGATATAGAGCCAAGGCGGGTGGATGGAGTTAGGATACAGATCAGCCATAATCTCACTGAATGGCAGAACAGGCTCGAGGGGCTTAATGGCCTACTTCTGTTCCTGTGTTCCTAAGTATACTTCTTGCAAAGCTCGTCGCCTGATTACTGCCAGAACCTGCAAATTACACTCTCAACTTAGTTGCAAAACTTGCAAATCTAAGTTTCCCAGCTTCTCTCTCTGATTTGATAGCAAGAATCTCTGTTGTCCTGTACATCAGCCTTTCCAACCACCCAACACCAATGCAGATCACAGACCATTTCTCTATCACATGGCTCCCCTTCTCCTTCTCAAGACATCTTTGGCCATTCATCTTTTCTTTCAACTCCTACTCACTGCAGCCTCCATATAACACCCTTCCAAATGAATATAAATGTTAACTGTAAGTCGTCATTGTCCGGGCATATGCTTTCAAGATTTTATTTTCACTTCCCCTTCACATTACCGACCATCAAACCAAAATCTGCTAAGTCAGTATCCCTTTTATTTTAATCTAGGATGGTGGGGGCGGGTAGGGAATTGGGGGAGGGCTTGAATTGTTTGTGTGAGCAGTCTTGCATTTTTGTGTATGTTGGTCTCATTTTTGGAGATCTTGATATTTGTGTGTATGGGGACTTGCATTTTTATGTATGGGGGCTCATATTTCTGCCTCAATCACAGATGGCCTACTCACTCATTTTGGCCTGTGTCTCCAGCCCCAAACGGTTGAGCATTCCTGGTATATAGTGCCCCTTACCTAAAATACAGTATTTTTATAAGAAAATTGATAACCTCCTTTCAACTCTATAGAAATCAACTGTTCTGTCTGTAAATGACATATTAAAGAAAGTAAGAACTTGCATTTATATAGCGCCTTTCATGACCTCCGGCCTTCCCAAAGTGCTTCACAGCCACAAAGTACTTTTTTTAAAGTGTAGTCACTGTTGACATGTAGGAAATGTGGCAGATAATGACCAGATAATCTGTTTGATAGTGATGTTGATCAGGGATAAATACTGACCAGGACACCGGGCAGAACTCCCCTGCTCTTCTTTGAAATAATGCCATGGAATCTTTCAGGTCCACCTGAGAGAGCATGGCCTCAGTTCAACATCTCACTGACAGGATGGCACCTCCAACAGTGCAGTACTCCCTCAGTACTACACTGGAATCTCAGTCTGGATTATGTGCTCAAATCAAATTTAGTGCATTTATAGGTCAAACAGAAATGTTTTGATTGAGCTGCAATTCATTTGTGGGAAAAGGAAACCTCACAGATGGGTGTAACCTTCTCTGTGACTCGAATTGGAGCCTCTGAAACGTGACTGGTTTCTTCCTGCGTCAGACGTCAGCCTGACTAAAATAGTAAATTGTAGAGTAAGGTGCCAAGCAAGTGGTAACTTAATTGATAAACTGGGGAGATAAAGTATAACTCATGATGGCTGTTGTGCTTTATTCTGGTGTTACGTTGTGAGGGCCTTGGTAACTTGCCAAATTTCCTTCGGTTGCTGCAACCAAGGGAGTTCATTTTCTGCAGTTTCTGACGGCACGGCCTGCCATTTGACGCCGGCTTTGGACTTCCAACAACACCAATGCCGATTTTATTTTTAGAAACAAATGGAGCTGTTGCCTGTGATACTTAAAAGAAAATCAGAAGGGCGCAACCAAGGTTGCCGATAGCTGGCGAGTAACAGCGGAACCCAGCTGGTGTGGTGAAGCCACTGCTCGGAAAGTCCTTGCAGCAGGATCGGAAACTTTTGTAACTCTCTCAGTTTTTAAAAATTATTTTGAGCAGCACCACTATGGCCGAGGCCCGAGCAGTCATATCCTAACCACTTTTGAAGGAAGGAAGGGCCTGGTCAAACCCAGAACGCTGTTAACCATCAGATGGTTTTGTCTTCGTATAAAAATGGAAAGTGTCCAATATTGAAATTGTCGACAAACCATGGCGGACTCGGAGCAACAGGAAGAAAACCTTAAAAAACTCATCGTTCGTCTCCAAAACGTAGAGCAGGGGAAGCAAGTCGACACTCTGCTTCAGATTTTGGAGGACTTGAGTCAACTCACCGCCGTTCAAAATGGTAAGTGCGCGATGTTGGTGTGAGAATTTGTATATACATTAAAAAAAATCCATTATCAGAAGATAGATCTGTCATGTCATCTGGTTGTTTACATTTTAAATAGCCTCGATTTTATTCGGAAATAAGAACGTCCACACGCCGTTGCTGATAGTTCTGGAATCTTTTACCGACGTTTCCAGTATTCAACAGGTAGGCTGTGACCTTTTTTATTTATTATGACCTACTTTCTGTTTATGTCACTTAAAGATATGATGGCGTGTGACTGGTACAGTTAATAGGTTTGTTTTGGCCCAGTTTTGTTTCACCATCCAAGGTCAATGTATGGCTCAAGTTTTAAAATGATCCATACCTTTTTATTCCTAAAAGAAGCAAATTCTTCATGAAGTGTTGCATGTATTGATTTGCACAACTTAAGTAGCATGAACCACGTGGAAACGTTAGCATTTCACTTGTGCATGTCGTGCACAAGTGTCACTCGCCAACTCTAAAAAGTTTGCCAAATGTTTTCCATGGACACCACGTGTCCCGTAATGGAAATTTGTCCTTACCAAAATAGCCTGGACTTTTTTTAAATTAGTTTTTATGGGATGTGGGCGTCACTGGCAAGGCCAGCATTTATTGCCCATCCCTAATTGCCCTTGAGAAGGTGGTGGTGAGCCGCCGCCTTGAATTGCTGCAGTCCGTGAGGTGAAGGTACTCCCACAGTGCTGTTTGGTAGGGAGTTCTAGGATTTTGACCCAGCAAGACGATGAAGGGTCGGCGATATACTTCTAAGTCAGGATGATGTGTGACTTAGAGGGGAACTTGGAGGTGGGGGTGTTCCCATGCGTCTACTGCCCTTGTCCTTCTAGGTGGAAGAAGTCGCAGGGTTGGGCGGTGCTGCCAAAGAAACCTTGGCGAGTTGCTGCAGTGCATCTTGTAGATGGTACACATTGCAGCCACGGTACGCCGGTGGTGGATGGAGTGCCAATCAAGCGGGCTGGATGGTGTCCAGCTTCTTGAGTGTTGTTGGAGTTGCACTCATCCAGGCAAGTGGAGAGTATTCCATCACACTCCTTACTTGTGCCTTGTAGATGGTAGAAAGGCTTTGCTGAGTCAAGGAGGTGAAACACTCACCGCAGAATACCTAGCCTCTGCCCTGCTCTTGTTCCCACAGAATTTATGTGGCTAGTCCAGTTCATTTTCTGGTCAATGGTGACCCCCAGGATGTTGATGGTGGGGGTTTCGGCGATAGTAATGCCATTGAATGTCAAGGGGCGGTGTTTAGACTCTCGCTTGTTGGAGATAGTCATTGCCTGGCACTTCTGTGGTGCGATGTTACCTGCCACTTATCAGCCCAAGCCTGGTCTTGTTGCATGCGGGCATGGACTGCTTCATTATCTGAGGAGTTGTGAATGGCACTGAACACTGTGCCGTTATCAGCAAACATCCCCATTTCTGATGTTATGTTGGAGGGAAGGTCATTGATGAAGCAGCTGAAGATGGTTGGGCCTAGGACACTGCCCTGAGGAACTCCTGCAGTGATGTCCTGGGGCTGTGATGATTGACCTTCAATCACCACAACCATCTTCCTTTGTGCTAGGTATGACTCCAGCCAGTGGAGAGTTTTCCCCCTGATTCTCATTGACTTCAGTTTTATTAGGCCTCCTTGATGCCACACTCGGTCAAATGCTGCCTTGATGTCACTCTCACCTCACCTCTGGAATTTAGCTCCTTTGTCCATGTTGGGACCAAGGCTGTAATGAGGTCGGGAGCCGAGTGGTCTTGGTGGAACCCAAACTGGGTATCAGTGAGCAGGCTATTGGTGAGTAAGTGCCGCTTGATAGCACTGTAGATGACACCTTCCATCACTTTGCTGATGATTGAGAGTAAACTGATGGGGCGGTAATTGGCCGGGTTGGATTTGTCCTGCTTTTTGTGGACGGGACATACCTGGGCAGTTTTCCACATTGTCGGATAGATGCCAGTGTTGTAGCTGTACTGGAACAGCTTGGCTAGAGGTGCAGCTAGTTCTGGAGCACCAGTCTTCAGCACGATAGCCGGGATGTTGTCAGGGCCCATAGCCTTTGCTGTATCCAGTGCGCTCAGCCGTTTCTTCATATCACATGGAGTGAATCGAATTGGCTGAAGACTGGCTTCTGTGATGGTGGGGACCTCAGGAGTAGGCCGATATGGAACATCCACTCTGCACTTCTGGCTGAAGATGGTTGCAAACACTTCAGCCTTGTCTTTTGCACTCACATGCTGGGCTCCACCACCATTGAGGATGGGGATATTCATGGGGCCTCCTCTTCTCATTAGTTGTTTAATGGTCCGCCACCATTCATGACTGGATGTGGCAGGACTGCAGAGCTTTGATCTGATCCATTGATTGTGGGATTGCTTAGCCCTGTCTATAGCATGCTGCTTCTGCTTTTTAGCATGCATGTAGTCCTGTGTTGCATCTTCACCAGCTTGGCACCTCATTTTTAGCTATGCCTGGTGCTGCTCTTGGCATGCTCGTTATTGAACCAGGATTGGTCCCCTGGCTTGATGGTAATGGTAGAGCGAGGGATATGCCGGGCCATGAGGTTACAGATTGTGGTGGAACACAATTCTGCTGCTGCTGATGGCCTACAGCATCTCATGGATGCCCAGTTTTGAGCTGCTAGATCTGTTCTCAATCTATCCCATTTAGCACGGTGGTAGTGCCACACAACATGATGGAGGATGTCCTCAGTGTGAAGACGGGGCTTCTTCTCCACAATGACTGTGCGGTGGTCACTGCTACCAATACTCTCATGGTCAGATGCATCTGCGACAGATAGATTGGTGAGGATGAGGTCAAGTAGGGTTTTCCCTCGTGTTGGTGTTCTCACCACCTGTTGCAGGCCCAAACTAGCAGCTATGACCTTCGGGGCTCGGTCAGTAGTGGTGCTACCGAGCCACATTTGGTGATGGACATTGAAGTCCCCCACCCTGAGTACATTCCGTGCCCTTGCTACTCTTAGTGCTTGTTCCAAGTGGCGTTCAACATGGCGGAGTACTGATTCATCAGATGATGGAGGCCGGTAGGTGGTAATCAGCAGGAGGTTTCCTTGCCCATGCTTGACCTGAAGCCATGAGACTCCGGAGTCAATGTTGAGGAATCCGAGGACCACTCCTTCTCGACTGTATACCACTGTGCCGCCACCCCTGGTGGGTCTATCCTGCCGGTGGAACAGGATATACCCAGGGATGGTGATGGAGGAGTTTGGGACATTAGCTGAAAGGTATGATTATGTCTGTGTGACAGCTTTCCCAATTTTGGCACAAGTCCCTAGATGTTGGTGAGGAGGACTTTGCAGGGCTGACTGGGCTGGGTGTGCTGCTGTCGTGTCTGTAGCCGGTGCTGAAGTCAATCCTGTTTCATTTTTTATTATTTGGTTTTGTAGCGGTTTGCTGCAACGGAGTGTCTTGCTAGGCCATTTCAGAGGGCAATTAAAAGTCAACCACATTGCTGTGGGTCTGGAGTCACATATCGGCCAGATTTCCTTCCCTAAAGGAAATTAATGAACCAGACGGGTTTTTACGACAATCCGATAGTTTCATGGTTATCATTACTGATAGTAATAATTATACCAGATTTATTTAATTAACTGAGTTTAAATTCCCCAGCTGCTGTGGTGGGATTTGAACTTGCGTCTCTGGATCATTAGTCCAGGCCTCTGGCTTACTAGCACAGTGACATTAGCACTACGCTACCGTTCCCTGATGAATTATATCTCTATTGTGTATTTTACAACCGAATACTAAGCAGGTTTGAAATTGTACTGCTGACAAATGGTAAAATGAACAGAAATAAATGTATGTTAATGAGCTTCATGGATGTGCTTTTTTTACTTTGACCAGGCAGGTTGGTCTTTACTCTGTAAACTGATTGAGCTCTGTCCAGACATAATTAACAAATTGGCTGCACCCCAAGACGTGGGAAAAGACTGGGATGTTCTTGGAGTGCATCAGTAAGTATTTTCTCCATTCACATGACAAGGATGAAATGTATGTGAAATAATTCCAACATAATTAGAATTGATGTTCATATTCTAAAAGTAAATTTGCAGTACACCAGAAGAGCTTTCAGTTCCTTAACTTTCAGTTCCTGTTTGAATAGTGCTTTCAGCTCCTCTTTGAATAGTACTTTGGGATCTTTTAAGATTGGTGGAAGTGTCTAATTACAGTGTGACAAGTTACATAGGTACTTTCCATTATAAATGTGGACATAGGGATGTATTAATGGAACTATATAAAGATAAGGACAGAATGTAGGGCACTGAATTACATCTATGCACCTAACCAGCTCTGTCCTCTAACCCCGCTTGACCCAAACATGGCATTTGGTCATGACTCCTCATGTGATAAGCCATGGAGTTTAGCTAGTTATGTGTTGTATGGTATAATACTCCTGTCAATATAAAACAGAATATCCTCCAACTGATTGGAGCAGTGTTATCGTAAATTCATGATTAATGTTTAAAAGCATTTGAAATTACAGCTTATTGTTAGTACAAATGGTTAACTTTACAGTGTGGCTTAAACATTTATATAATTCAGTCTTTTATCTGACATTGGGATCACCCCATTTAATCTCAGATCTGCTATTGCAGTCTTCCTTTCTAATTTAAGGTTCAGATTCTTTGCTCACTTACCCTAGTTTCTTGCCCATGGCTCATTCCTCTCATTCCACTCTTCATTGTTTTTTGCACCTTTTCTATTCCACTGTGTCACAACTTGATTCTTCTATACTTAATTCTTAGTGACTTGTTCTTTTTTCCCCCCTCTTTCACTTACCTTTTTTCTTCTCCTCAATGTTCACAACTGCATATATCTTCCCATTTTATATTGCTTAGAATCTTCATTACTTGATGGCTTCCCTTTTAACTGATTGGAGTTTTCTTGTACTTATGTGGCTACTTAATTTTTCTGTTACTTTTTTCAACTTTTGTTGATTTAACTGACTCTTCCCCCTCTGTACCTATATATGTAATGAACTGCTTTCTGTTCTCTTGTACATGCAGACTCTCATTTCCTTGCCACTCATTACTTTTACCAATTAAAAACCTCTTCTAGGTTTGTGAACCTAAACTGCTTTTTTTTTCTTTTTCTAGCACAGTTGCAACTCAAAGATGTGGATTGAACTGTTGACATGCTCTTGCCTATATTTATGTGGCTCGTAATCACCGTTAATACTTGTATAGAATATTTCACATTGTACTTTATTTTTATTTGCTTTCCCACCAATTTTCTTCTCTGCAATCCTGAAGGTGCTGTCTCTTGATGGGGTGTGGTACCACAGGCCTCTAGTAGCTCCCCCATGTGACCATTCTTCCCGTATGAGTCTGGATAGTGAGTGTCAGTACACTATTCTTCTGCAGAGCACTTTACAACCATGCTTGATTCTGTGCAGTGAAATTTGAATGGAATAAAACAATTCCCACTTCAGAACTGGTCAAATGGAGACCAATTGCTGAATGTTTCATCAAGAAAGCAACTTGACCAAGCACCCTGGTGCCCTCAAGATTGTCCATGTTTTCAGCAGCAGTTCCTGGAGTGGGAAGTCTTGGTGACTTTTTTTTAAAATTTTCCTTCCCTTGCCCATGGGTGCTGTAAGTGTTTGTGGCAGTACAACTGATTTGACTGAAATTGGCTAATTCAGCACAGACCTTCTGGTATTTCTATGGCTTAGCACTGCACTTTAGCTACCAGGGAAGGAGGGATCTTGATTACAGTTGCAATAAAAAAAAATAGATTACCAGTAGCATCTGAAAGTATTTCATTTTGAAATTGCTCCTTTTTTAAAATGTTTTTTATTGCAATATTTGATGTCTTTTTTTTTCTTCCTCCATTTATATTTTAGACAGATCCTGAATTTGTTGTTGACTTACAATTTTCATCCCACCATACTGCTGCTTGGCCTTAAGGTGTTAACACTCCTTGTTCAGTCAGGTATAGTAACTCCAGTTAAATCTGAAAAATAAATCCAACATTGTTAACAACGTGCCTTTTCTTTATGTATATTTTCTGGCCTCGATGGAGACAGAAAACATGCATGAAAATCAATGTAATGTACAGTAGGTTCACAATTACCTGTTTTATACCATCATAATTCCCTTATAATTTGGGCTAGTGATTGTCACAGGAAAATAAACAGAAAATTATAGGCAGTTGTTGGGAAAATCATGTGGCCAGATACGCAGAGTGTAATTTTGCAGACTTCAGTTGATTTGAGTCTGGGAGTTAGATGAACTGTTAAATAGTTTGCAGTTTTGCTCAGGAATTGGGTGGTTTGGTGCCTGTGGTTGTACATTAGAATAGCTTCTATGATGCATCTATTGGCAAAAGAGTGGGAGAGCAATAGTGCTAGGGGACTCTATCATAAGGGGAACAGATAGACGTTTCTGTGACTGCAGACGTGACTCCAGGATGGTATGTTACCTCCCTGGTGCCAGGGTCAAGGATGTCACTGAATGGCTGAAAGGCATTCTGAAGGGGGAGGGTAAACAGTCAGAGGTCGTGGTTCACATTGCTACCAACGACATGGGTAGAAAGAGGGATGAGGTCCTGCAACAAGAATTTAGGGAGCTAGGTAGCAGATTAAAAAGCAGGACCTCAAAGATTGTAATCTCTGGATTACTCCCGGTGCCATGTGCTAGTGAGTATAGGAATAGGAGGATAGAGCAGATGAATGCGTGCTAAAGAGTTGGTGCAGGAGGGAGAGCTTTAGTTTCCTGGATCACTGGGTCTGCTTCTGGGGAAGGTGGGACCTGTACAAGTCGGATGGGTTGCACCTGAACCGGAACGGGACCAACATCCTTGCGGGGAGATTTGCTAGTACTGTTGTGCGGGGGGGGTTTAAACTAACTTGGCAGGGGGATGGGATACAGAGTGGAGCTATAGTAGGGGGTGATGCACAGCCAAATATAGGAGGAAGAACAAGTCAGCCTGGAAGGCAAAGCAAATATGTACCGGCACAAGGGAGTATGGCAAGGCTGGATGGCATTTATTTTAATGCAAGGAGTCTTGCGAGTAAGGCAGATGAATTGAAGGTGTTGATGAACACATGGGAGTATGATATTGTTGCTATCACAGAGACATGGTTGAGGGAGGGGCAGGACTGGCAGCTCAATATTCTGTGGTATAGAATCTTCAGGCGAGACAGAGGGGGGTGTAAAAGAGGAAGGGGTGTCGCAATATTAATCAAGGAGTCAATTACTGCTGTAAGGAGGGCCGATATCGTAGCAGGTTCCTCTAATGAGGCCATATGGGTAGAACTTAAAAACAAAAAGGGGGCAAGCACTTTGCTGGGAGTGTACTATAGGCCCCCAAACAGTCAGGGGGCGATAGAGGAACAGATATGTAGGCAAATCTCAAGTGTAGAAATAATAGGGTAATAATAGTAGGGGATTTCAACTTCCCCAATATTAACTGGGATAGTCAGAGTGTGAAAGGCTTCGAGGGTGTGGAATTCTTAAAGTGCATCCAGGAGAGCTTTTTGAGCCAGCATGTAGAAAGTCCTACAAGAGAGGGGGTGGTACTGGACCTAATTCTAGGGAATGTAGCCAGGCAAGTGGTAGAAGTGTCATTAGGAGAGCATTTTGGTGACAGTGACCATAATTTGGTGAGATTTAAGGTAGTCATGGAAAAGGACAAAGATGGACCGGAAATAAAGGTTCTAAATTGGGGGAAGGCCGATTTTAATATGATCAGGCAGGATCTGGCCAAAATGGACTGGGACCAGCCACTTGCAGGAAAATCCACATCAGAGCAATGGGAGTCTTTCAGAAGGAAATAGAGAGAGTACAACGCCAACATGTTCCCGTAAAGGTCAAGGGTGGGACCAACAAGCCCAGGGAACCCTGGATGTCAAGGGATATACGAGAATGGATTAGGGAAAAAAAGGGGACTAAAAACAGTGCAAGCCCTAGAGGAGTATAGAAAGTGCAGGAGGGTACTTAAAAAATAAATTAGGAGAGTGAAGAGGGGGCATGAAAAAACGCTGGCGGGCGAAATAAAGGAAAATCTCAAGGTGTTTTATAAGTATATTAAGGGCAAGAAGATAACCAGGGTAAGAGTAGGGCCCGTTTGGGACCAAAGTGGCAATCTATGTAGAGCCGGAAGATGTGGGTGAGGTTTTAAATGAATATTTTGCATCTGTGTTCACTATGGAGAAGGACGATGTAGGCATAGAAATCAGGCAGGGGGATTGGGATGTACTTGAACAAATTAGTATTGAGAGGGAGGAGGTACTAGCGGTTTTAGCGGGCTTAAAAGTGGACAAATCCCCAGGCCCAGACGAGATGTATCCCAGGCTGTTGTGTGAGGCAAGGGAGGAGATTGCAGGGGCTCTGGCACAAATTTTCAGACCCTCTCTGGCCACAGGGGAGGTGCCAGAGAATTGGAGAACAGCTAACGTAGTACCATTATTCAAGAAGGGTAGTAGGGGTAAACCAGGGAATTACAGGCCAGTGAGCCTAACATCAGTGGTAGGGAAATTATTGGAAAAAATTCTGAGGGACAGAATAAGTCTCCACTTGGAAAGGCAAGGATTAATCAAGGATAGTCAGTATGGCTTTGTCAGGGGGAGATCATGTCGAACTAATTTGATTGAATTTTTTGAGGGGCTGACTAGGTGTGTGGGTGAGGGTAGTGCAGTTGATGTAGTCTACATGGACTTCAGTAAGGCTTTTGACAAAAGTCCCGCATGGGAGACTGGTCAAGAAGGTAAGAGCCCATGGTATCCAGGGCAATTTGGCACATTTGGATCCGAAATTGGCTTAATGGCAGGTGGCAGAGGGTGATGTTCGAAGGTTGTTTTTGTGACTGGAAGCCTGTGTCCTGTGGTGTAGCGCAGGGATCGGTGCTGGGTCCTTTGCTGTTTGTAGTGTACATTAATGATTTAGATATGAATGTAGAAGGTATGATCAGTAAGTTCGCAGATGTTACGAAAATTGGTTGAGTGGTAAATAGCGAGGAGGGAAGCCTCCGGCTACAGGACGCTATAGACGGGTTGGTTAGATGGGCAGAACAGTGGCAAATGGAATTTAACCCTGAAAAGTGTGAGATGATGCATTTTGGGAGGACTAACATGGCAAGGGAATACACAATGAATGGTAGGACCCTAGGAAGGACAGAGGATCAGAGCGACCTTGGTGTGCATGTACATAGACCCCTGAAGGCAGCAGGACAGGTAAGAAGGCATATGGGATACTTGGCTTCATCATTAGAATATAAGAGCAGGGAGGTTATGATGGAGCTGTACAAAATGCTAGTTAGGCCACAGCTGGAAAACTCTGTGCAGTTCTGGTTGCCACACTGTAGGAAGGATGTGATTGCATTGGAGAGGGTGCAGAGGAGATTCACCAGGATGTTACCTGGGCTGGAGCGTTTCAGCTATGAAGAGAGACTGGACAGGCTGGGGTTGTTTTCCTTAGAGCAGAGAAGGCTGAGGGGGGACATGATTGAGGTGTACAAAATTATGAGGGGCATAGATAGGGTAGATAGAAAGGAACTTTTCCCCTTAGTAGAGGGTTCAGTAACCAGGGGGCATAGCTTCAAGGTAAGGGGCAGGAGGTTTAGAGGGGATTTGAGGAAAAACTTTTTCACCCAGAGGGTGGTTGGAATCTGGAACTCACTGCCTGAAAGGGTGATAGAGGCAGGAACCCTCACAACATTCAAGAAGCATTTAGACGAGCACTTGAAACGCCATAGCATACAAGGCTACAGACCAAGTGCTGGAAAATGGGATTAGAATAGACAGGGCTTGATGTCCGGCGCGGACACAGTGGGCCAAAGGGGCTCTTTCTGTGCTGTATAACTCTATGACTCTATTTGTGAGGTGAGAGTCCATTCTTACTGATAGAATGTACACTAAGTTTTGCCAGAGATCAGACAGCTTTCCCTGATGATGTCCTTCTGTTTTATCACTTCATCTCAGCAGTTCATTTTTCATTGGCAAAACCTATCCTGATTCATAGGAACAGGAGTAGGCCATTCAGCCCCTTGAGCCTGTTCCGCCATTCAACTAGATCATGGCTGATCTGAAGCTCAACTCTATTTACCCGCCTTTGATCCATATCCCTTGATACTCATTACCTAATAAAAATCTATTGATCTCAGTCTTGAAAATTTCAGTTGACCCAGAATCCAAATTTGAAAACCTATCTGAGGTTAAGTCTGTGATGTTAGTTTGTTGTGCAAAATGAGAATGTGGGCTCAGCTCTTTCAACCTAATTGACCAGGAAAATTGCACTCAGCAAAAATTGAAGTAGGTGATGCTTTCACACATCACAAGCCGTACTTGTAATATTTACTGAACTGTGACTGCCTGGTTAGCAACTGCAGATTAACTCACTAACCTTGTGATTTGTGTAAGTTATTAATCTTTCATCATGCATCAAGTGAATGCGCATGGTGATAGACTTCACCCCCACCAGTACAAAATAAGAGCCAAATAGAAAGTGCTGTCCCACAGTGTATATATATATGTTTTAAAGTTATTAATTGTATATACAAAGCAAGTACAAGGAGTCATACCCTTTTTGGAATTCAGAAGACTGTTAAACTAGCTATTCATTATTCTCCATACTGTTGAATTGGATTTCTATTATCCATATTGCAACCTGTTATTAACTGTGTAACAGTGAACTCTCAGTCTTCAATCAGGGTAGTTTTATTCTTTAATTATCATTGGCCTCAATAAAGATGAGGAAAGTTTTTCTCCCAAAATGTTATACATGGTTGAGTTTAAGATGTAATTTAATCTTTTGGGTGTGGGGGTTTAGATAATATCCATGAACCACATAATTTTTATGATGGCTTATGATGATGGATATGGACATCTGGATAAATGATACTCATTGTTGTCAACAATGTAATGTGCATAACATTTGTAGAGGTAAAGAGGAAAACTGGAAATCTGAAACAACAGAATATGCTGGAATTGCGCAACAGGTTGATCAGCAGCTCGGGTGGGACCTTCCTTCAGAACTCGGAATTAATAGTTTTGTGTTAAACCATTTTTACTCAGTCTAAATGCTGACGTGTTTTTATGAAGAAGACTCACGTAACTCATTTATGCACATAGCATTTGTGAGCTCAATCTGGTTTAAGTTTACTCCACAGCGAACCTTTTATGCATTATTCATTGTTAGTTTAAAAAGAAGGTTGAATATTTGGCTATGTTCTGTTGCAGTAATTTGTTTTTCCATTTTGTTACATTAGTGCAATGTTGACATTTAAGTTCTGTGTGAACATCTTTAAGAAAATTGCTGCTTTTGAAATCATGTTGCAGATGAAATTGCATTATTGGTTCGAGATGAAGAAATGGATGTTTTTTCTTTGGTTATTGAGGGAATGCAGACATTTGCTGGTCATTGTGGAATTCAGATGCATGGATGTCGAGTGTTGTGCACACTTTTGGAAAAAGGTAATCCAGTTCTAGATGCACTTGCAATAAAAGGATTTTTTTGGGGGGGGAAAGGGGTTTGAAACTAAAGGCAAACACCTGTAATTCTTGATGTTTGGTTATTTTGCAAAATACATGTGTGTTGAGCAATTTTACATCCCCTTGGAAATATTTTTGCATTTTGAATGTTTAGTATAAAAGCTGAAAGCAATTTGTGACGAGAATAGGAATGAAAAGATGATAAACCACAATATAAGTTCCATTCCAATGTTGAGCAAGTGTATACATGCAATTCCATGTTTGGATGGTTTCTCAAAAGTACAAACACTCATGCTGTCCCCTGTTTCTCTTAATTCTTGCCCTCCTTTTGAACCTTGCCTGGTATATTTGATCTCTTAATTCATTGCCTTTTTTCCTTCCTGTGTTTTCACTTTTTTCTATAGTCACTTTGGAACCTCCGAATACAGTGGCTAAAACCAATTGCAGACAACTGTAAATGTACTGTTTTTAGATGCTTGTTTTGCCTGCATTCTGCAAATGGCTGAAATAAATAGACGACCTGTTACTTTCACTGTTGCCAGAAATGTATTTAGTATATACCCCTGTGTAGGTCATTGCATTGATTGACAACAGTCGTGGAATCATGTAGCCATAGAATTATACTGCACAGGAGGAGGCCATTCAGCTCATTGTGCCTGTGCTGATCTTGAGCTATCCAATTCGTCCCACTCTCCTGCTCTTTCCCCACAGCCCTGCAATTTTTTCCTTTTCAAGTATTTATCAATTCTCTTTTGAAAGTTCTTATTGAACCTGCTTCCACCACCCTTTCTTGCAGTGCATTCCAGAGCCTAACAATCGCTGCCTAAATTTTTTCTTCACACCACCTCTGGTTCTTTTGGCAATTACCTTAAATCTGTGTCCTCTGGTTACAGACCCTTCTGCCACTGGCAACAGTTTCTTCTTATTTACTCTCTCAAAACCATTCATGATTTTTGAACACCTCTATCAAATCTCCCCTTCTCTGCTTTAAGGAGAAGTAGCCCAGTTTCTCTCATCTCTCCATGTAACTGAAGCCTTTCATCCCTGGTACCTTTTCTAGTAAATCGCCTCTGCACCCACTCTAAGGCCTTGACATCCTTCCTGAACTGTGGTGCCCAGAATTGGCCACAGTACTCCAGCTGGGGCCTAACCAGTGTTTTATAAAGGTTTAGCATAACTTCCTTGCTTTTGTACTTTGTGCCTCTATTTATAAAGCCAAGGATCCTGTATGTCTTTTTAAAAGCCTTCTCAACTAGTCCTGCTACCTTCAAAGACTTGTGTATGTATACCCCCAGGTCTCTCTGTTCTTGCACCATTTCGTTTATATTGCCTCTCCTCATTCTTCCTACCAAAATGAATCACTTCACACTTCTCTGCGTTAAATTTCATCTGCCATGTGTCTCCCCATTTCACCAGTCTATGTGCTACTGAAGTCTGTTACTATTCTCCTCACTGTTTACTACATTTCTGAGTTTTGTGTCCTTTGCAAACTTTGAAATTATGCCCTGTATACCCAAGTCCAGGTCATTAATATATATCAAAAAGAGCAGTAGTCCTAACACTGACCCCTGGGGGACACCACTGCACACTTCACTCCAATCTGAAAAACAACTGTTCACCTCTACTCTCTGCTTTTTGTCCCTTAGCCAATTTCAAATCCATGCACCACTGCTCCTTTAATCCCATGGGCTTCAATTTTGCTAACAATTATATTATGTGGTATTTTATCAAATGCCTTTTGAAAGTCCATATACACAACATCAACGACACTACATTCATCAACCCTCTCCGTTACTTAGAGTCATAATGGCACAGAAGGAGGCCATTCAGCCCATCGAGTCCATGCCGGCGCTCTGTAGAGCAATCCAGTCAGTTCCATTGCCCCGCTCTATCCCCGTAGCCCTGTAAGTTTATTTCCCTCAAGTGCTTATCCAGTCTCCCCTTGAAAACATTGAGTGTCTCCGCTTCCATCAGCAGCGAGTTCCAGGTCCTCGCCACTCGCTGCGTAAAAAAGTTTTCCCTCACATCCCCCCCGCCACCCCCCCCCCCCATATCTCTTGCCCAAAACCTTAAATCTGTGTCCTCTCGTCCTTGTACCATCAACTAATGGGAACAGCCTTTCCACGTCTAGCCTATCCAAACCCGCCATAATCTTGTACACCCCTCAACCTCCTTTGCTCTAATGAAAACAAATCCAACTTCTCCAACCTGTTCTTGTAGCTAAGATTCCCCCATCCCCGGAACCATTCTGGTAAATCTCCTCTGCACCCTCTCGAGGGCTTTCACATCCTTCTTAAAGTGTGGTGACCAGAACTGGACGCAATACTCCAGCTGTGGCCTAACCAGCACTTTATAAAGGTTCAGCATAACTTCTCTACTTTTGTACTCAATACCTCTGTTTATGAAGCCCTAGATCCCATATGCTTTGCTAACCACTCTCTTGATATGTCCCGCCACCTTCAGGGACCGATGCACATTAACTCCCAGATCCCTCTATCCCTGCACACTCTTTAAAACTGTGCCATTAAGTGTATATTGCCTCTCCCGGTTCCTTCTGTCAAAATGCAGCACCTCACACCTCTCTATTAAATTCCATCTGCCACTTGTCCGCCCATTCTGCTAGCCTTTCTATGTCCTGTTGCAGTCGATTGGTATCATCCTCACCGTTTGCCACACCTCCAAGTTTGGTGTCATCGGCAAATTTAGAAATTCTAATACCCAGGTCATATATATCAAAAAAAGCAGTGACCCCACTGCTGACCTTTGGGGAACACCAGTGTCTACCATCCTCCAGTCTGAAAAGCAACCACAACTTGCTGTTTTCTGTCCTTAAGCCAATCCCTTATCCAAGCTGCCACTGACCCAGCTATTCCATGAGCCTCAATTTTGTTAACCAGCCTTCTATGTGGTACTTTGTCAAACGCCTTCCTAAAATCCATGTAGACAACACCCATTGCATTCCCTTCATCAATCATCCCTGTTACTTCATCAAAAAATTCAATTAGATTAATCAAACAGGATCTGCCTTTTACAAATCCGTGTTGGCTCTCCTTAATTAGCTTAAACCTCTCCAAGTGCCTGTTAGTTTTTTCCTTGATTATTGTTAAACTGACTGGCCTGCATTTATGAGGATTGTCCTTGCACCCTTTCTTGAACAATGGTGTCACATTTGCCACTTTCCAATCCTCAGGCACCTCCCCGACATCTAAGGAAGATTGGAAAATTATGGCAAGCCCTTCTGCTACCTCCTCCCCTAATTCCCTTAGCAACCTGGGATTCAAGCCATCTGGACCAGGCGACTTATCCACTCTAAGCACACACAATCTTTCTGGTACAACGTGTCTATCAATTTTCCCCCTTCCATTGCTTCTACCTTTTCCGCTTCTACCGATATTTTATCAGCATCCACCTCCTTGGTAAACACCGATACAAAGTACTCATTGAGTATTCTAGCCTTGCCCTGCGCCTCTAGGCTTGCAGTATATCACCACCTTTGTCCCTAATAGGCCCCACCCCGCCTCTTACTACCCGCTTACTGTTTACATGTCGGTAGAAGATTTTTGGGTTCCCTTTTATGTTAACTGCCATTCTACTCTCATATTCTCTCTTTGCAAATCTTATTTTCATCTTCACTTCCCCTCTCAACTTATTATATTTGGTCTGGTTTTCCCTTGAAGAATTCACCTGACATTCATCATGCACCCTCTTTTTTTTGTTCCATCATCTTCTCTATCTCCCTTGTCATTCACGGAGCCCTTGCTTTGGTTCCCTTACCCTTCCCTCTTGTTGGAATGTACCTAGCCTGTACTTGGAACATCTCCTTAAAGATCACCCATTGTTCTATTACAGTTTTTCCTGTCAGTCTTTGGTTCCATTTTACCCTGGCTAGATCCTTCTGCATCCCATTGAAGTTAGCCCTATTCTAGTTTAGAAGTTCCACTCTAGATTGTTCCTCTCCATTGCTAATCTAAATCTTATGATACGATGGACCTCGTGGCGCAATGGTAGCGCTTCTGACTCTAGATCAGAAGGCTGCGTGTTCAAATCACCTCGGGGTCAGTGTTATCCTGGAATTATTGGCCCAGAAATTCGGGTCCCAGCATGGGGTACTCACACGTAGGCCCAACGAAAGTGCTGGTTTCAAGCATGCAGTGCGAATGCGCGGTAAACCGGCACTTCCGATCTCCTAAAAGAAGGGGTTGACGGGTGGAACGCGTGCGCCGGAGAGGCAGCGCATCGAACTTGCGTTTTTTTCTATTAAAGGGATCAAGCGATATGGGGAGAAGGCAGGGACAGGGTACTGAAATTGGATGATCAGCCATGATCGCATTGAATAGCGGAGCAGGCTTGAAGGGCCGAATGGCCTACTCCTGCTCCTATTTTCTATGTTTCTATGATCACTCCTACCCATGTGTTCTCCCACAGACACTTGGTCGACCTGGCCCACCTCATTCCCCAGCACCAGATCCAGCAATGCCTCCTTCCTAGTTGGGGCAAGAACATACTTATCAAGGAAATTCTCCTGAACACATTTAAGAAATTCCTCCCCTCCTTTCCCTTTACCCTAGCATTATCCCAATTGATATTTGGGTAATTAAAGTCCCCCAATATCACCACTCTATACTCTTGCATGTCTCTGCGATTTCCCTGCAGATTTGCTCCTCTACCTCCATCTCTCATTTTGGAGGCCTGTAGAATACCCCCAATAGCGTGATGAAACCCTTTTGCTCCTCAGCTCTAACCAAATGGATTCTGTCCATGTCCCCTCAAAAACATCCTCCATTTCCAACACTACAATGCCTTCCTTAATCAGCACTGCCACCCCACCTCCCTTTTTTCCTTCCCTATCTTTGCTGAACACCTTGTACCCTTGAATATTCAGTGCCCAGTCCTCACCGTTTTTAAGCCACATTTCCGTTATTGCCACAACATCATATTGCCACACGGCTAATTGTGCTTGTAGCTCACCAACCTTAATCACCACACTTTGTGCGTTTACGTACGTGCATTTTAAACCCATTTTTGAATTTTTCTTAGTCTGCTCCTATCTAATATCGTACTACTTCTGCCTCCAGCACTACCTTGCCCTCCAGTACCATCCAACACACTCACTCTTCCATGCACCCCATTCCTCCCCTCCACTCCTACATGCTGGTGCCCATCCCCTACTATGCTAGTTTAAACCCTCCCCAACAGCACTAGCAAACCTTCCCACGAGAATATTGGTCCTGGCTCTGTTGAGGTGTAACCTGTCCAGCTTGTACAGGTCCCACCTTCCCCAGAAATGGTCCCAATGCCTCCGGAATCTAAAGCCCTCCCTCCTGCACCATGTCTCCAGCCACGCATTCATCTGTTCTATCCTCCTATTCCTGTACTCCCTAGCATGTGGCACCGGAAGTAATCCAGAGATTAGTACCTTTTTGAGGTCCTGCTTTTTAATCTCTTTCCTAGCTCCCTGGGTGGGCGTGTGTGCTGTGAGGAGGATGCAGAGAAACTCCAGTACGATTTGGGCAGATGCAAGGCAGATGCAGTATAATGTGGATAAATGCGAGGTTATCCACTTTGCTTGCAAAAACAGGAAGGCAGATTATTATCTGAACGGCAATAGATTGGGAAAAGGGGAAGTGCAACGAGACCTGGGTGTCCTTGTGCACCAGTCGCTGAAGGTAAGCATGCAGGTGCAGCAGGCAGTTAAGAAGGCAAATGGTATGCTGGCCTTCGTGGCGAGAGGATTCGAGTACAGGAGCAAGGATGTCTTGCTGCAGTTGTACAGGGCCTTGGTGAGACCACACCTTGAGTATTGTGTGCAGTTTTCGTCGCCTTTATCTGAGGAAGGATGTTCTTGCCATGGAGGGAGTGCAGCGACGATTCACCAGACTGATACCTGGGGTGGCAGGAATGACGTATGAGGAAAGATTGGGTCGATTGGGCTTATACTCGCTGGAGTTTAGAAGAATGAGGGGGGATCTCATTGAAACTTATAAAATTCTAACAGGACTAGGCAGACTAGATGCAGGAAGGCTGTTCCCGATGGCAGGGGAGTCCAGAACTAGGGGTCACAGTCTAAGGATAAGGGGTAAGCCATTTAGGGCTGAGATGAGGAGGAATTTCTTCACCCAGAGAGTGGTGAACCAGTGGAATTCTCTACCACAGAAGACAGTTGAGGCCAATTCATTCTTAAATATATTCAAGAAGGAGTTAGATATATTTCTTAAGGCTAAAGGGATCAAGGGATATGGGGAGAAAGCAGGGACAGGGTACTGAATTTGGATGATCAGCCATGATCGCATTGAATGGTGGAGCAGGCTCGAGGGCCCGAATGGCCTACTCCTGCTCCTATCTTCTATGTTTCTATAGTCTGCCTGCAGGACCACATCCCTCTTTCTGCCTATGTTGTTGGTACCGATATGGACAATGACCTCTAGCAGTTCACCCTCTCCCCTCAGAGTATCCGGCAGCCGCTCGGTGGCATCCTTGACCCTGGCACCAGGGAGGCAACTTACCATCCTGGAGTCACGTCTGCGTCCAGAGAAACGCCTATCTGATCCCCTATCACTATTGCTGTTCCACTCTTCTTCCTCCCCCTCCCTCCCCCTCCCCCTCCCCCTCCCCCTCCCCCCCCCCCCCCCCCCCCCCCCCCCCGGTGCAGGCCTTGGCTCTGGCTGCTCTCCCCAGAGGAGCCATCACCCCCTTCAGTTTCCAGAACTGTGAACCGGTTAGCGAGCGAGATGCACTCTTGGGACTCCGGCCCTACTTGCCTGGTCCTCCTTCTCTGTCTGGTGGTCACCCATTCCCTCTCTGCCTGCACATTCTGAGGCTGTGGGATGAACACTTCTAGGAACGTGCTTTCCAAGTATTTCTCAGCCTCGCGGATGCACTGTAGTAGCTCCAGCTGCCGCTCAAACTCCGAAACTCGGAGCTCGAGTTGTTGTAGTTGGTGACACTTCCTGCACACGTGGTTGTTCAGGCCACAAGAAATGTCCAGGATATCCCACATGGCACAGGATGTGCAAATCATGGGACTGAGCTGCCCTACCATGCCTCTATTTACCAGACTATGGAGGTAATTTAGCAGAAATAAACTTAACAAGAAACACTCGAGCTACCCTCCAATTGGCACTTCCCTCTATTAGATAGGCTATGAACTACTTCGCAGAAATATACTAAAAACAGAACAAAAAAACTTACCACAAATACCGTATACTCGCCTCTCAGCTCCTTTGTGCCAGCGACACCTTTGAATTCTGACATCACTCCTTCGTTGTGTCACTTGCCGACTGTCCCCCTCGCAGGTAGTCCGCTCGCTCAGACACCCAGGTCTCTGCTCCGCGCTGCCTTTATCCCCAGTGTCCGACTCCGTTCCTGCCGCAGGTTTGTTCGCTCAGGCTCCCAGGTCTCTGCTCTGCTTTGCCTTTATCCCCGGTCTCCGACTCCGTTCCTCCTGCAGGTCCGCTCGCTCAGACATCATCAAAGAACTCAATCAAGTTAGTTAACATGATTTGCCTGTAACAAATGCATGCTGGCTTTCATTTATTAACCCATGATTTTCCAAGTGCAAGTGATTGTGTCCTGGATTAACGTCTCTAAAAGTTTCCCCACCAACGACGTTAGGCTGACTGGCCTGTAATTGCCAGGTTTATCCCCCTCCCCATTTAAAAAAAAATAAAAAAAATAAAAAGGGGTGTAACGTTTGCAATCCTCCAGTCCTGTTGCACCACTCTCATATTTAAAGAAGATTGGAAATTATGGCCAGAGCCTCCCAAATTTCCACCCTTCCCTCAGAAACCTAGAATGGACCGGGTGACTTTTCTACAGTGCTACAAACCTTTTAAGTACCCCCTCTTTATTGCATCCTACCCAATTTCTCTACTCTCTCCTCCTTTTACTGTGACATTGGCAGCACCCTCTTCTTCAGTGAAGACAGATGCAAAGTATTCAATTAGTACCGTAGCCATGCCCTCTGCCTCCACAAGATCATCGTTTTTGGTCTGTAATTGGCCCCACCCTTCCTTCTGACTACCTTTTTACTATTTATATATTTGTAAAAGACTTTTGGGTTCCCTTTTATATTACCTGCTAATCTATTCTCATACACTCTCTTTGCCTTTCTTATTTCCTTTTTCAGTTCTTCACTACTTTTTGTATTCAACTTGGTTATCTACTGAATTATGAACCTGACACTTCTCATAAGCCTCCTTTTTCTGTTTCATTTTAATCTCTCTATCTTTAGTCATTCAGGGAGCTCTAGCTTTAGATGCCCTTTCTTTCCCCTCCTGTGAATGTGTCTAGTCTGTACCCGAACTGTACCTCGAAGGTAGTAATCTCTGGATTACTACCAGTGCCACGTGCTAGGAAGAGTACAGAGAACAGGATAGTTAGGCTAAATACGTGGCTTGAGCAGTGGTGTAAGAGGGAGGGTTTTAAATTTTTGAGGCATTGGAACCAGTTTTGTGGTAGGTGTGACCTATACAAAAGGGACGGTCTACACCTGTGCAGAGATGGAACTGATGTTCTCGGGGTAATTTTTGATAAAGCAGTTCGGGAGCATTTAAACTAGTATGGCAGGGGGCTAGAAACCTATGTAGTGAAATAGAGGAAAGTGAAAGGCAGACAGAAATAAATGGTAAAAGGGTGAGGAACAAAAAACAAAGGGCCAAACTAATTCATAAAAAATGTGAGCATAAAAAAAGCCTGAGGGTTTTATACCTTAATGCGAGAAGCATCAGGAACAAGGTAGATGAATTAGCTGTGGAAATAGAGGTTAATAATTATGATCTAATTGGGATTACGGAAACATGGTTGCAGGGTGAGCAGGGCTGGGAGCTTAACATACAGGGGTATTCAGTATTTAGGAAGGATCGACAAAAAAGAAAGGGAGGAGGGGTAGCATTGCTAGTAAAAGAGGGGATAAATGCAATTGAAAGGAAGGATATTAACTCAGTTAATACAGAATCTATATGGGTGGAGCTAAGAAATAGCGAGGGGCGAAAAACATTAATAGGAGTGGTATATAGGCCTCCAAATAGTAAAATAGAGGTTAGGGAGGGCATCACGAGGGAAATTAGAGAAGCGTGCAATAAGAGCACAGCTGTCATCATAGGTGACTTTAACTTACATATAGATTGGACTAGCCTAATCAGTAAAAATAATGAGGAGGAGGAATTCCTCGAGTGTTTAAGGGATGGTTATCTGGATCAATATGTCGAGGAACCAACTCGGGAACAGGCTATATTGGACTGGGTACTGTGCAATGAGAAGGGACTAATCAGTAATCTTGTTGTACGGGGACCCTTGGGTCAGAGCGATCATAACATGATCGATTTCTCACTCGAAATGGAGAGCGAAGAAATTGACTCAGAGACTAAGGTCCTGAATTTAAACAAGGGGAATTATGATGCCATGAGACGGGAACTGAGTAGGTCTGATTGGACAACGTTCCTGGGAGGACTGGAGGTAGATAAACAATGGCAAACATTTAAAGATAGAATGACAAAATTGCAAAAATTGTTTATACCAATCTGGCATAAAAGGAAATCTAAAAAGGTGACTCAACCGTGGATAACAGGGGAAATTAGAGACAGCATAAAATCCAAAGATAGGGCATATAAAATAGCCAAAAAAAGCGCCAGAGCGGAAGATTGGGAACAGTTTAAGATAGAGCAAAGGAGGGCAAAGGGCATGATCAAGAGGGGCAAAATAGCTTACGAAAACAAGCTGGCGGAAAATATAAAAACTAACTCCAAAAGCTTTTATAAATATATCAAAAGGAAAAGACTGGTGAAAACCAAAGTTGGTCCATTGCAGTCAGATACGGGGGAATATATAATGGGAAATAAGGAAATGGCAGATCAACTAAATGCATACTTTGGGTCGGTCTTTACGAAGGAGGACACAAAAAGCCTCCCTGGGATGTCGGGAAAAATAGGGACATTGGCAAAGGAGGAACTGACGCAAATCAATATCTCTAAGGATATGGTGTTAAGGAAGCTAAAGGGATTGAAGGTGGACAAATCCCCAGGGCCTGATAACATGCATCCTAGGGTACTGAAGGAGGTGGCCCTAGAGATAGCGGATGCACTAAGGATGATTTTTCAGAATTCATTAGACTCGGGAACAGTGCCGATGGATTGGAGGGTAGCTAACGTTACCCCACTATTCAAAAAGGGGGGTAGGGAAAAAGCAGGTAATTACAGACCTGTAAGCCTTACATCAGTTGTGGGCAAAATGCTGGAGTCCATCATTAAGGATGAAATAGCGGAGCACTTAGCAAATGGGGACAGGATAGGACAGAGTCAACATGGATTTACAAAGGGTAAATCGTGCTTGACTAATCTATTGGAATTTTTTGAGGGAGTAACTGGTAGAATAGATGGGGGAGAGCCAGTAGATGTGGTGTACCTGGACTTCCAAAAGGCCTTCGATAAGGTCCCACATAAAAGATTAGCATGGAAAATTGAGGCTCATGGGATAAAGGGAAAAGTTTTGGCGTGGATAGGGAACTGGCTGTCAGATAGAAAACAGAGAGTTGGAATAAACGGCTCATTTTCTGAATGGCAGGCAGTAACAAGTGGGGTACCACAGGGATCTGTCCTGGGCCCCCAGCTGTTCACAATTTACATTAATGACCTGGATCAGGGAGTCGGATGCAGCATTTCCAAATTTGCAGACGACACTAAACTAGGAGGGGGGGTGGGCTCAGAGGAAGAGACCAGGAAGCTCCAGAGCGATTTGGACAGACTGGGCGATTGGGCGGATAAATGGCAGATGCACTATAATGTGGACAAGTGCGAAGTTATCCACCTTGGGTGCAGGAACGGGAGGGCAAATTATTATTTAAATGGCAATAGATTGGGAGAGGGGGAAGTACAGAGAGACCTGGGTGTTCTTGTACACCAGTCACTGAAGGCGAGCATGCAGGTGCAACAGGCGGTCAAGAAGGCAAACGGTATGCTGGCCTTCATAGCAAAAGGGTTAGAATACAGGAACAGGGATACCTTGCTGCAGCTGTACAGGGCACTGGTGAGACCACACCTCGAGTACTGTGTACAGTTTTGGTCGCCTCATCTGAGGAAGGATGTTCTTGCCATGGAGGGGGTGCAGCGGCGATTCACCAGGCTGATACCAGGAATGGCGGGAATGACCTATGAGGAGAGACTATGTAGTTTAGGGATGTACACACTGGAGTTTAGAAGATTGAGAGGGGACCTCATAGAAGTGTATAAAATTCTGACAGGTCTAGACAGACTGGATGCAGAAGGAATGTTTCCCTTGGCGGGTGAGAACAGAACTAGAGGACATAATTTAAGGATAAGGGCTAAACCATTTAGGACAGAGATGAGGGGGAATTTCTTCACTCAGAGAGTGGTGAACCTGTGGAACTCATTGCCACAGAGGGCAGTGTACGCCAGCTCATTAAATATATTTAAGAGGGAATTAGATATATTTCTACGGGCAAAAGGGGTTAAGGGTTACGGAGAGAAGGCGGGGACGGGATACTGAATTAAAGGATCAGCCATGATCTCATTAAATGGCGGAGCAGGCACGAAGGGCCGAATGGCCTACTCCTGCTCCTATCTTCTATGTATCTATGTATCTCCTCTTTGAAGGCCTCCATTGCTCATTTATTGTTTTACCTGCTAATCTTTGATTCCAATCCACCTGGGCCAGATCCCTTTTCAACTCACTAAAATTAGCCCCCCTCCAGTTGAATATTTTCACATTTGATTTTTCCTCGTCTTTTTTCGTAACTATTCTATACCTAATATTGTGATCACTGTTTCCCGAATGCTTTCCCACTGAAACTTGCTCCACTTAATTTCCCAGAACTCGATCCAGCACGGCTTCCTATCTTGTTGTGCTGTAAATATACTGATCAAGAAAATTCTCTTGTATACATTTAAAGAATTCCTTCCCCTCTTTGCCGTTTACACCATTATTTTCCCAGCCTATATTAGGATAATTGAAGTCCCCCATTATCGGTACCCTATAGTTGTTGCATCTTTCTGCAATTTGTCTGCATATTTGCTCCTCTAATTCCTTCCCACTTTTCGGTGGCGTATAGTTATACGCAGCAGCATTAATAGCTCCTCTATTCCTTAATTCTAATCAAATAGATTCTGTCTATGAACCCTCAAGTGCATCATTCCTTTCTACTGCTGTAACAGTATCTTTGATCAATACTACCACCCCCACTCCTTTTTCGTCCGTTCCCTATCTTTCCTGAATACATTGTAGCCAGGAATATTAAGTGCACATTTCCCCCTTTTGTTTGAGCCAGGTCTTTGGTATTGCTTCTATATCACAATAATGCCATGTGGCTATTTATGCGTGTAGCTCACCAAACTTATTTACCATGCTCCGGGCATTCATACATATGCACTCTAAGCCTGCTTAGCATTTCCCTCCTGTCTGATCCCTCCTATTTCTGAACTTATTCTAATGCTGTTTGTCTCTCCCAGTCCTCTGTGCACCTTGTTTCTCCTCTCTAATACTTCATCTGGTGCCCCTCCCCCTGCCAGGTTAGTTTAAATCCTCCCCCACAGCACTGTAAACCTCCCTGTGAGGACATTGGTCCCAGCCCTGTTGAGGTGCAACCCATCCATCTTGTACAAGTGGCTGGGCTTTTGTTCTGCATTTATTTTTGATGCCTGATATATAATGTTCGGTTTTGATTTAAGTTCCAGATGAGCAGGTGATTGAATTTGTGGAAGTGAAAGATCACTCGGTCATTTTGGAAGCCATAAAAAACTTTAGTGAACATGAAGATACGGTACTGCATGCTCTGAGGGCTCTGCTTCCTTTGGCTGGTCCACGTAAGTCAATTTGCTGAATAATCTCTTTTCAGGACTGTTTATCAAATTGTTTAAAAAGTGATCATTTAAGTTGTAATGATGGGATGGATGAGCAAACAACCTTCCTGCTTCATATTTTCAATAGTTACTAATTTGATCCTATCCAGAGATTGACGGTCCACAACTAATTTCAAACAGTTGCAAAGGGAGAGAAAATGGGTTTAGTGTTCTTAAATTACATCTGTCACTGGCTGTGAGGTGCGACAATGGAGACCGTGACAAATCTGTGACCAGTTACTTCAAGATAAATGCTCAAACAATAAGTGCAAGGGAGCTGAGAATTAGTTTTCTTCCATGCAAAATTGAATGTACATTTTTATTTTCAGAAAATAATGTAGAAATTCTGATGTCTGGAAATGAAAAATGTTACAGTCTGGTAACTGATATAATGAAGAGATTTCCTGACAGTGAGGCAATTCATGAAATTGGTTGCTGTTTATTTCAGAGGTTTACACTTGGTAAGTTTAATTTCTTACTTAAAACTGTAATGCAATGTTAATGAACACCTATCCATGTTGGAAAGCACTTTATTGAAGAGAAGTTGAAATAATCAATAAACTGAATTTAATTTTTGTTTTCCAGATAATTTTTACAATATTTTGGTACTGAATGGAGTGCATGAGGTTGTCATTAAGGCAGTTCTGAAATATCCAGAGAATGGTACATTACAGGCTGCAGCTCTGAGCAGTTTGGCTCTTTTAAGTAAGTAACATTCCAAAAATATGTGTGTTTCTAAGAATTCAGTCGAAACTTTGTTCAAAGATGTGGAGCACAACTTCCTGTTTTGCAAATGCACTTCATCATCCTTTTGAAAGTCATCTCACCAAAATACTAATGTTGATTTTGGAGAGCCTTTAGAAATCATGAGAGGGGTCCAGTGGAGATTCCCCTTTGCATTTCCCTCTCCCACTGCCCATTTGGAGACACCAGGCCTTCACTTGGCACTTTCCTGAAGTAGAATGACTGCAACTGAGAACTCCGCACAGCAGAGTAAGGGAAATTCATCTGCTGTCCTAGATCTCCATGATGCTTTACCTTGAAGCTCTAATGTAATCCATGTAATCTAATTTACAGGGATGAATTAAAGCTGTTTTTTCAAAATAAAAATGATGTGGAACAACTGAGTTTTGGGTTAAATCCAAATTAAATACTCATTGAATTGGCTAGCTGTACTAAAATAAGAAAATGCTGGAAGTACATAGCAAGTTTTCAGCATCTGTCAAGAAAAAAGAAAGGTTAACATTTCGGATGGAGAGCTCAGAATCTGATTGATGTTTCAGGGATAGACCCTTAAACACCTTTTTGTCTTTACAAATTCTGATTGATCTGTTTGTTTTGCTTTTTAACACTAACCGTCATGTCTGTTCCTGTCAAATTGCTGCTGAAAGCTAATGATTTGGCACAGCCTAACATCAGACTAATCACGCAATTTCTTTCTTTTACTATGTGCAGTATCATTTGCTGCCTGAATACCACAATTTATACATGAAATCCCAATTTCTGAGTAGATCTGAGTGATGAATCGCTTGCTTCAATGATAGAACTTCATTTGATGTAAAGCGATACTAATACGTTTAATGTCTCTTTACAAAGCTGAAACAATATTTGTGAACAAGGATCTTGATAAAAGAAAAGATGATCTTTGCTGGATGGAGGCTTGCTGTAAAGCTTTGGAATTGTACAAGGAGAACACGAAAGTCCAGGTGAGGGATATTACTGTTTTCCTAGATTCAGGAATGGTCCCAGCGGATTGGAAGGTATCAAATGTAGCCCTGCTATTCAAGAAAGGAGGGAGAGAGAAAACTGGGAACTACAGGCCAGTTAGCCTGACATCAGTCGTCGGGAAAATGCTGGAATCCATTATTAAGGAAGTGGTAACAGGGTACTTAGAAAATCATAATATGATTCGGCAGAGTCAACATAGTTTTATGAAAAGTAAATCGTGTTTAACAAATTTATTAAAGCTTTTTGAGGACGTAACTAGCAGGATAAAGGGGAACCAGTGGATGTAGTATATTTGGATTTCCAAAAGGCATACGATAAGGTGCCACATAAAAGGTTGTTACGCAAGATAAGGGCACATGGGGTTGGGGGTAATGTATTAGCATGGATAAAGGATTGGTTAACAGACACAAAACAGAGAGTAGGGATAAATGGGTCATTTTCAGATTGGCAGACTGTAACTAGTGGGGTGCCGCAAGTATCAGTGCTTGGGCCTCAGCTATTTATAATCTATATTAATGACTTTGATGAAGGGACCGAGTGCAATGTATCCAAGTTTGCTGACGATACAAAGCTAGGTAAGAGCAGTAAGATGTGAGGAGGACACAAAGGGCTGGATTTTGCCAGCGCTCAGAGGGTGGGTTTGGAGATGGGTCAAAGGTTAAAATCGTTTTTATTGACGGCGGGTTGCAATCCCAAGTGTCGGAATGGTCCCGACAGCCAGCGGCGGGAAGAGGATTAAAGACAATTACCTGCCTATTAACAAGTAGTTTATGGCCTATTTTTGAATTTTGCCGTTTCTGGCTCGGGTTTCCCGACATCCGGACACCACGCCAGGTAAGTGTGGCGTGTTGAGTCTGCTGTAATGTTTCTGGATTGATGACCGCTGCTGAAGTGGTGTGAAGGATCCAGTGTTGCACATGGTGAATCTCAGAGGAAAGAGAATGTTGGGAACTGCATTTTTAATACATTTATACTTTTCTTTAGGTTACAAGTTTTTAAATTCATGTCCAGTGCCACCTCATTGGGAGAACCTCTTTCACCAGTGACAGATTGCTTCTGCCACCTCGCCTGCAGCTGCCATCTATTCCAGCCTATGGAGGGAGTCATTGGAGAGCCTGGGTGCAAGAGGTCACCTTTGTGCAGTGATTGTCAGTGTTTTCAGCACCTCAATGCTATCAAACACTGAAATCAACTGTCAAAATAAAATTGTGCATGGTCCCTTTAAGGAAACCAGCAGCTGACGTGTCATCAAATGATGTCATCTGACCCGCTTCCTCTTAATTAGCCGGCAAGCCCGCAGGGCGGGCTTAACAAGGTCAATCAGGGGAAAATCACGTCTGTGGAGCGGATGCAGCTGGGGGCGGGACTGGAAGCCGGAAACCACCTGACCCGCACCCAACCCGCCTCCATTAATAAAATCACGGTCAAAGAGCCTTCAAAGGGATATAGACAGGTTAAGTGAGTGGGTAATAAGGTGGCCGATGGAGTATAATGTGGGGAAATGTGAGGTTATTCACTTGGGTAGGAAGAATAGAAAAACAAAATATTTTTTAAATAGTGAGAAACTATTAAATGTTCGTGTTCAGAGAGATTTAGGTGTCCTAGTACAAGAAACATAGAGAGTTAGCATGCAGTTACAGCAAGCAATTAAGAAGGCGAATGGCATGTTGGCCTTTATTGCTAGAGGGTTGGAGTACAAGAGTCAGAAAGTCTTGCTACAATTGTACAGGGCTCTGGTGAGACCACACCTGGAGTACTGGGCACAGTTTTGGTCTCCTTATCTAAGGAAGGATATACTTGCCTTATAGGCGATGCCACGAAGGTTCACTAGATTGATCCCTGGGATGAGAGTGTTGTCCTATGAAGAGAGATTCAGTAGAATGGGCCTATACTCTCGAGTTTAGAAGAATGAGAAGACTCTGAGGGGCATTGACAGGATAAATGCTGGGAGAGTGTTGAACTAGGGGCATAGTCTCAGGATAAGCGGTCGGCCTTTTAAGACTGAGATGCGGAGGAATTTCTTCACTCAGAGGGTTGCGAATCTTTGAAATTCTCTGACCCAAAGTGCTGTGGATGCTCAGTCGTTGTGTATATTCAAAGCTTAGATAGATAGATTTTTGGAATCGAGGGGTATGGAGATAGGGCAGGAAAGCGGAGTTAAGGTTGAAGATCAGCCATTATCTTATTGAATGGCAGAGTAGGCTAGAGGGGCCGTATGGCCTACTCCTGCTCCTAATTCATATGTTCTTAGGTTCTCACTTGAAATGTTTGATTTTCATATTTTTTAAATATATAGTTGTTTAAAACTTTTAGGAAGTAAACCAGCATCCTCAGTATCATTGTTTTGCTTTGCTGAAATTGATGTATCAAGTACAGTAATACTGAATTTTTCTGAAGGTTTTAAATTCAGTTGAAGCACTGAAAACCAACTGAAGAAATTCCACCCCCCACCCCAATCGCTCAAGTAGAGTCAGTTTTGTTCTGTAAAATTGGCTTGTTTTAAAAAGTCTTCTGTAAAGCAGAGAATGCCATGTTATTGTTAAAGAAAACAACAAAAAAAACCTTCAAGTAGCTCAACCGGTAGGTGCACTGTACAGTGTGGTATTAAACCATATAGATTAGGATGCATCCAGATTTGATCCTTGGCCTTTACTGTTATTTGCTGATGTTCCTTGAATGGCTGTGAGTGTATTAGTTAGCCTCAGCACCCTCGTTCAACGGAGGGGGAATAAGCTTCCAGAGTTCTAATTTCTGATTACTGTCCAGTGATTCCTGCTGGAAAGGAGTGTGTTTATGGACATTGGGTGAAGAAAGTATTGGGCCTGATTGTGATGCCTCTTGTAGTCACATATTCACTGTTTAGGTTCACTTATGAATAGCTACTTAGACATTGGAGAGTTGTTGATGGCAGTGGAACTGAACCACAGTATGAGGTGAGGTGAGGGGAGAAAAAAGTAAGGATGTGAAACAACAGTGGAACAAGTAGAAGTGGTGGCATACTTTCTTCAAAAAATGAAGTAGTGACAAATCTTTGCTTACAGTATTGAAATCCCAGCTTCACAAACCTGTTCAGTTTGCAATCATTTACAATTAAGAATCTTCACTCATTGCTTCAGAACAGTGTCATATTTACACTGCTCGAACCATTAATAGTTGTGCTAAACTGATGTATTCTGTGATTATTACTTCAAGTGAATGCATTTGAGTATTAAAGTGTGAATTTCACAGATATCTATAGAGGATATACATTGAAAACTGGATAGCTTACAAAAAGCAACTCAGAAATGGGCCACCTGACCTGCAGCAGCTGTGAACAAAAGGTTTATTTTGTATAAACCGCAGTTCCCAGGCCTGTATGTGTTGCACAACAGAGATGTTTGTTTTTTCAACTTTTCACTTTGTGTTTCCTCTTATCACATGTCCTCTTATATATCATGCTGTCATGTTGGATTGGCCAAATTAGATTTTTCAAAGAAAAGATTAAAGGAGACACATCTAAAATAGGTGATTCAAAAGGGAAAAAATAGTCAGAGTTTTTATTGGAGGGAAAAAAATTCTGGTTGTGACTAGTTGAAGGTGCAAAGCACTAGCGTACGAAAACATGCGGAGCACAAAAGTGATCACTTTTTTGTAACTTTCAGGAAGCAGCTTGTTGGGCACTGAACAATCTACTCGTGTATCAGAATGATCTTCATACAAAGTTTGAAGATGAAGAAGCATGGTATTGGCATATAATTTCTATTAAAATATGCTTTGCTGTGACATCAGTGTTTTTGTAACTGAAGCATCTTTTGAAAGGTTTCTTACTATTTGTATAATTCTGATCAGAATACTTCAAAGTAATATCTTATTATATTGTAGCTACCCAGTTCACAGACTGGTGATGACAGCCATGTTATTACATTCCACATCAAAAGAAGTGTTTCAGGCAGCTGCAAATGCTCTGGCAACTTTGGCAGACCAAAGCGGTGAGTTAAAGATGAGAAAACATACAATAAAATATTGAAGCAACCAGTTTTTTTTTTAATAGTGTGTTTTTTTTTGTTTAATAGTACAAATAAGAAAGCTTCTGTTGGCAAAAGGGATACATATCAACATTCTGGACCTAATGAAAAAACATTCAGACTCTTGTGATGTCCTGCAAAGTGCCTGCAAACTCCTTAATAAGCTATTTCTGGGAAGGTAAATCTTTGTATGTTTTTGCAGGAATCATAACACTTTTTTAAAGCTGCTTACTCCTTTTCTCCAGCTAAAGTTACAGCACAGATTTTCCTGTGCAATGTACAGATGTTAGGTTAACTGTTCCCAGCTTTTTGAGCGCTGTTCTGAAGCAGACCACGGGGATGTCTATAAGAGCTGGTATCTTTAGTTCTCCTTCTGTTCTTTGGGGGCAATAATCTAACCTCCAAAAACAACATTGCTGGGATTGACAACTCAATGGGCTGGATTTTCATTCAGGAGTCGAGTTGGAGGCGGGACTACAACTTTCAGGGCTGCAGTCCCACCTCCATTGAGATGCGGCTAATCCACACGATTTTAACTTGATTGACCTTGTTGAGCCCGCTCAGGCCAATTAAGGGCCACCCGGCAACAGGTGACGTCACAGACTGAAATTTCATCTGTCAAAACGTTTTGACAGATGAAATATCAGTGTTTCACAGCTGTTTGAAGCTGTCAAACACTGACAGTCTTACTTCTAACATGAGTCCTTCTCCACAGACTCGGTTAGAAATCTCTCCTGCACAGAAAGCTGCAGGCTGTCACTTTTGACAGTTCGCAGCCATTCTGCTTTCTATGCTGGGGAGATGAGGGACTCCCCGAACCTAAAGGAAGGAAGGCTGTAAAGGTAAGAAAAGGTAATTTACACTTCTTTAATCACTTTAGACACACCAAACACACTTACCTTTGCACTTATGCACACATCACTCACCTGAACACTGACATCTCGACCCCTCCAAGCCCTTCAACCCGACGGCCCGACGACTCCAACTTGACGTGGTTTGGAGCCATCGGGAATCCCACAGTTCAAGCTTAAAAATAGGGATTAGGCTAAAAACTGCCTGTTAACTACCTGTAAACAGGCAGTTAATTGGCACTAATCCCTTCCTGCCTCGGGGTGGCGGGTCCCAGTGCGGGGCGGGTACCCGCCTCCTTTGAAACTGGCATGGGGTCAGGACCCCCGATTTCGGGAATTTAACCCCCGCACACCTCCAATCCCGACTCCACGGCACACTGAAAATCGAGCCCATAGTGCGAGTTATTGTAGATGGAAGCCTACATTCCACCACTCCATGGTGCTGGATAATTGTGCTTCAGTGCAGTATGCCTTACTGTAAGTTCATTTTTTCTACTTATATTTGAGGTGTTCATGGGGCTTGTACAACACACTGGCCACAGGAGAAAGTAGGAGAGTAGCCCCTCTTTTTCCAGCTAGAAGCTATGCAAGAGCCTGATTAGTGAGGGTCTGATGTTTTTTTTCCCCTCCCTGTTTCTCTGATCACCACATGATGCCTTTGCCCTAACGACGCAGCTGAGATTGGGAACCAACTGCTGACGAGGTTCTCTTATTGCTGCTGACTCTAAACTTAGGGAAAATTGGACATTGGCTGATAATTGTACAATGATAAGTGATTATTGCACAGATGTGGCTCCATTGAGAAAATATTGAATTGTGGTGTTTCAGGAACTTCCTGTGGTAACCTCTTAGTTGTAAAAAAAAATAACAATGGTATCGGCTTTTGATTTCTGTGCCGAGAATACTGCTAATTTAGAAATATGTTGTGGTGCCTTATGTCCTCGTAATTCTAGTTTGCGGTATTCTACATTTAAAATTCAAAGGGTGATACTTTTTAGAAGTGATTTACAGTAGAAAGTATATTTGTGTATATATTTGATATAGCAGTTAGCAATGAAAATATCTAGAGAGGGTAATAGGCCAGAGGGAGGGGTCCAGGTAGACCGAGAATTCTGAAAGCGGGAGAAAGGGTCCGCTGTGCGGGGGGCAAGACTCCTGGCCAAAGAAGTGGGCACGGAGACGAAAGAAGATGGAAAAAGAGCTTGGCGTCGTGCCGAGCTCTCGATTTAATTTAAATGGAGGCATAAGGGGATGAAGCTCTGGCCTTTGCGAAGGACTGATCGTTCGGGGTCAGAGAGGGGAAGATCAGAGGGGATAGTGAAAACACAGCAGGGGGTCAGATTGGAAGAAGGGATGGGGTCAGAAGAGAGTGAAGAGGAGGAAGGTTCCAGAGGGGCATTGGTGTCCAAGAGTTGATGAAGCTTGCGATCCTTGACATCTGAAAAGAATAAGAAAAGTTTTTTGTTGAAGCCTCAGATGAGTTGAAGGATGAAATGGAACTGTGGACCAGGACAGCTTTGAGATAGAGTGTGTCGGTGCTGCTGAAGAGAAGTCGAGAGTGTTCATGTCTCCTTTACATTGGGGAGACCAAACGCAAATTGGGTGACCGCTTTGCGGAACACCTCCGTTCAATCTGCAAGCATGACCCCGAGCTTCCGGTCGCCTGTCACTTTAATTCTCCCCTCCACTCCCACTCTGTCCTCGGCCTTTTACATTGTTCCAACAAAGCTCAACGTAAGCTCGAGGAACAGCACCTCATCTTTCTATTAGGCACTTTACAGCCTTCTGGACTTAACATCGAGTTCAACAATTTCAGACTATAAATTGGCTCCTGTATTACTTTATTTTTCTCTTGTTTCCTCACATGGTGGCTATTAATGTTGCTGCCATCATCATCTGCACATCACCTAGAGCCATCTTTTGTTTCTTAACTTGTCCCATTACCTCCTTTTGCCTTGCACTATCATCCCTTTTATCATTCAATCTCTCCTGCCTTCTATCCTCTCACAGACCTTCCCTTTGTTCTTTCCTTCCCTCCTCCCTGCCCCTGCTTAAAAATATCTCCTCCCTAGCCTTTTCCAGTTTTGATAAAGGGTTCGACCCAAAATGTTGACTCTGTTTCTCCTCTCCTCGATGCTGCCTGACCTGCTGAGTGTTTCCAGCACTTTCTGTTATTTTAGATTTCCAGCATCCACAGTATTTTGCTATTTTATATATTTTACATTTACCAAGGATATTCAGGCCATGAAAGAGTTGACAGTCTGTTGCTGTTAGCAGAATGTTGCTTACCACAGTAACACTTCATTAACATGTCATTGACTTGCAAACAATGAGCAACTATATATTTTTTGGTCAATGTTCTAAAGTCTTGTCACTAGCATGCACCATCACACTTGATAGAGATGCAAAATAATCATAGAGAAAGTAAGCCAATCATTTTGTCAGAGCTCTGCTGACGTTGGGGAAGAGCCATGGATTTACAAGTAGCTGCCCTGAATAATCGGGCAATCTGATTCAATCAGTCATCCTCTAATTACCTCAGAATCTATTTACAGTAATTAGACATTGTGACCTTAAATGTAAATGACCATCTTAGAATCAGTATGCTAAACTGTGAATTTCATGATATAACGTCCTTATTCTTAAAACTGCATATCCTTAGAGTTGCCATGAGCTATGCCATGGAAGATCTGCTAATGAAGATATGCTATCCAAACAATAGTGGAATTTAGAGTACTTTTTAATTTTAGAATTTTTTGGTAAATGTTTGCGCTTATCAAGATGGAGATCTCGTTGATGAAAATTTGGAGCACTTTCTAACTTTTTGCATGTAGTGCTCAGTGCTAAGAACTCCCAGGTCAAGTACAATCTGTGCTCTTTGCAGAGTAAAGCCCTTTTAATACACTGTCTCAAAGGTGTAGCCCCCAATATCACAAGACCACCCCATATAGCATCAGTGTGAATTTCTAACCTTTGTACTCCAGCTGCTCTTGTGGTATCTTTGCATGATATTACTGGTTTAGATCTGAAAGAAAAGCTTCTGTTCTGGTGCAGACCTATATATATTGGAAACTGAGTTGAAACTGTCCAAAGCCATTTACATTGGATTCTCATGGCGGGAAAAGAGAGCCAAGTTGTATCCCAAATAGTCTGTTTTGTATCCAGATAGTATGTTTTGGATTCAAGCCTAGATCCCAGATGTAAAAGGATAGTGTACAAATCCACTGCATTATGCAGTCTACAAGCCTTGCAAACTTTTAAATAAAGTAAAAGCAGAATTCTACAAATATATCACACTATATTTTGATTTTATGCCACTAATTACTGTGCTATAATCATTTTATGTATTTTCAGTACTCTGAGTCTGGATGTCATGAGCTTAACTTTGAGTAGAATAGTGAACATATTGAAGAGTCATGCAAACTATTCTTCGGTACAGCTTGAGGCCCTTCAAGTTGTGTCACACATTACATGCCCTGGTAAGTGAAAAATACTGATCCACTGTGTTTGATGAATTACCGTTTTAAAAAAAATGGAAAATAATAAAAAAATGTTCAAGTGCTGGAGTGGTTTTACCAAGGAGTAATAGAGTTTAGTGAATTAAAACCAGGTTTCTCGTGTGCAAAAAAAGGCAAAATTATTACAACTGTTCACTATTTATCACTGGATTTATTCCAGAATTATCTAGATTTCTGAGATGGGGGTGGTAGGGAAGGAAAACAAAATACAAAGAACTAGAGGTGATACGGAGGCTTAGAAGATGTAATACCTCCTAGGTTGGAAGACATGTGACCCTGGGAAAAATGTATTTCTTAGGATACTTTTTTTACTTTTTTTTTTAGTATCCTATGTGGTGGAATTTTCTATTTTGCTGTAATATATTTCTCAGCCATCCGTGGATGTTGACAGTATATTATTATAAATGGGTTCATGGGTATACCAGACATAAATGAGTTCAGAAAAATAACTACATTTTACATAATTTAAAGCTTGCATTTATGTAGTGTGTTTCAAGGCCTCCGGACCGTCCCAAAGTGCTTCACAGCCAATGAAGTAGTTTTGAAGTTCTCTCACTTGTAATGTAGGGAAACACAGCAGCAACGTTCCCGCTAAGGCCGCGCAGCTGTCTGGAGGTTCTGCGTAGGCCGATCACTGGCTTTTCACTGGGACATTTCGCACATGTGTGAAATTTTGAATGGGCCATGCAGGTTAAAGGGTGGCGCACCCCAAAAAAAATTAGGGAGAACATTACACAGCAGCCAATTTTCACACCACAAATCTCACAAATACCAATGAGATAAATGACCAGATAATCTGTTTGTGATGTTGGTTGAGGGTACATTTCGGCCATTATAATGGGAGAACTCTGCTCTTTGAATAATAGCATGGGTTTTTTACATTCACCTGAGAGGGCAGTTGAGGTCTCGGTTTAACATTTGATCCAAAAGACGGCACCTCTGACAGTCTTGCACTCCATCAGTACTGCACTGAAGTGAAGGTCTGGATTATGGTGCTCAAGTCTCTGGAGTGGGGCTTGAACCCACAACCTTTTAACTAAAATGACAGTGCTACCGTTGAGCCAAGACTGATGGGTACAGCAAATCTTTGTTGATAATACCATGTATGACAGAATAGATGGTTGATTAATTTCATGCACGTGATGCATCCAGTCTGCAATTTATGACAAAATATGGAAATTTCCTCATCTTATTTCTGTGTTTTGAAAGCTCGAGTTGAAATTGAAAATGTATGGTCTTTACCAGGTCTCTGGGAACCAAATGATAGGTGAGCATCTGCTCATTAGCATTTTGTACATTATTGTGTCTTTAATCATGATGATGGACAGCTCTGACTTCAAAGGCTTTTGCTTTATTTAAGTACAGGGAATTCTGCTGTAATTTTAGTTTTGACTGGAGATCTGAAATCTGCGGAGGAACTAAGATTCACATATATCATCACTTTGTGAAAGTCACAAACCACTTTCATTTAAAAGTCTTTTCACTTTCTAAAAATGGTATTTTAACTCCTTGTGATCTGATTTCAGTTTAATTATGTTGCTATATCACCTGGCTTCTGTGTATTAACCTATAAATATATTTTATCAATTAGTTTTGGCCTACTTGCTTTTCTTAGTTTGAGCAGTACTTTCTGCCTTTTGGAAGAGTGGCATCTCACTGACCTATGGTTCCTTTTATAAACCAGAATTAGAGAGTAATTTAATCCTGGACATGCTACCTCACATATAACATGCATAAGCAGGCAGGTTTTGGATCATTGAACACCTCAGTCTCCTTATGGAAATTGCCTTTTTACAGTGAACATAAGACAAAAGTGCTGGAGAAGCTCAAACTAACACAGTATAATAAGAATATAAGAAATGGGAGGAGGAATAGGCCATACGGCCACTCGAGCGTGCTCCACCATTAAACAAGATCATGGCTGATCTTCGACCTTGACTCCACTTTCCTGCCCGATCCCCATATCCCTTGATTCCTTTAGAGTCCAAAAATCTATTGATTTCAGCCTTGAATGTACTCAACGACTGAGCATCCACAGCCCCCTTGGGTAGAGAATTTCAAAGATTCACAACCCTCTGAAGAAATTTCTTCTCATCTCTCCTAAATGACTGACCACTTATCCTGAGACGATGCTCCCTATTTTTTAATTCGTTCCTGGGATGTGGGCGTCTCTGGCAAGGCCAGCATTTATTGCCCATCCCTAATTGCCCTTGAGAAGGTGGTGGTGGTGAGCCGCCGCCTTGAACTGCTGCAGTTCGCATGGTGAAGGTACTCCCACAGTGCTGTTAGGGAGGGAGTTCCAGGATTTTGACCCAGCGACTATGAAGGAACGGCGATATATTTCCAAGTCAGGATGGTGTGTGACTTGGAGGTGATGGTGTTCCCATGCATCTGTTGCCCTTGTGCTTTTAGGTGGTAGAGGTCGTGGGTTTGGGAGTTGCTGTCGAAGAAGTCTTGGCGAATTGCTGCAGTGCATCTTGTAGATGGTGCACATTGCAGCAACGGTGGTAGAGGGAGTGAATGTTTAAGGTGGTGGATGGGGTGCCAATCAAGCGGGCTGCTTTGTCTTGGATGTTGTTGAGCTTCTTGAGTGTTGTTGGAGCTGAACTCATCCAGGCAAATGGAGAGTATTCCATTACACTCCTGACTTGTGCCTTGTAGTTGGTAGAAGGGATTTGGGGAGTCAGGAGGTGAAACAGTCGCTGCAGAATACCCAGTCTCTGACCTGCTTGTGTAGCCACAGTATTTATGTAGCTGGCCCAGTTAAGTTTCTGGTCAATGGTGACCCCCCAGGATATTGATGTTGGGGGATTCGGCCATGGTATTTGGCCATGGTAATGCCGTTGAATGTCAAGGGGTGGTGGTTAGATGCTCTCTTGTTGGAGATGGTCATTGCCTGGCACTTGTGTGGCGCGAATGTTACTTGCCATATATCCACCCAAGCCTGAATGTTATCCAGATCTTGCTGCATGCGGGCATAGACTGCTTCATTATCTGAGGAGTTGTGAATGGGACTGAACATTTCAATCATCAGCGAACGTCCCCACTTCTGACTTTATGATGGAGGGAAGGTCATTGATGAAGCAGCTGAAGATGGTTGGGCCGAGGCCACTGCTCTGCAGTGATGATGAGATGATTGGCCTCCAACAACCACCTTCCTTGGCCTCCCAACAACCACAACCATCTTCCTTTGTGCTGGGTATGATTCCAGCCAGTGGAGAGTTTTCCCACTGATTCCCATTGACTTCAATTTTACTAGGGCTCCTTGGCGCCACACTCGGTCAAATGCTGCCTTGATATCCAGGGTAGTCACTCTCACCTCACCTCTGGAATTCAGCTCTTTCTAGACTTACCAGCCAGGGGAAACAGCCTCTCCGCATCTACCCTGTCAAGCCTTCTTAGAATAAGAATCTTATGTTTCAATGTGATCACCTCTCATTCTTCTAAACTCCCAAGAGTATAGGCCCATTCTACTCAATCTCCTCATCGGTCAACACTCTCATCCCAGTAATCAATCTAGTGAACCTTTGTTGCACCTCCTAAGGAAATCCTTCCTTACGTACGGAGGCCAAAACTGTACACCGTACTCCAGGTGTGGTCTCGCCAAAGCCCTGTACAATTGCAGCAAGACTTCCTTACTCTTGTACTCCAACCCCCTTGTAATAAAGGCCAAAATAACATTTGCCTTCCTAATTGCTTGCTGTACCTGCATGTTAACCGTGTTTTGTGTACAAGGACCCCCAAATCCCTCGGAACATCAACATTTAATAGTTTCTCACCATTTAAAAAATATTCTGATTTTCTATTCTTCCTACCAAAGTGAATAACCTCCCTTTGCAGACCCTTTGTATCCTCCTCACAGCTTACTTTCCCACCTGGCTTTGTATTATCAGCAAACTTGGATACATTACACTCGGTCCCCTCATCCAAGTCATTAATATAAATTGTAAATAGCTGAGGTCCGAGCACTGATCCTTGTGGCACCCACTAGTAACAGCTTGCCAACCTGAAAATGACCCATTTACTCTTGCTGTCTGTTTTCGATCCTTTAAACAATCCTCTATCCATATTAATATATTGGGGGAAAAATTGAGTCGCGTCCCCTTTGGGGCTCTAACTTCGCCAACGCCCCGAAAAAATTAGTGCGCCTGCGGCCGAAATTAATCGGTAGCGCCCCAAGAGGGAAGAGGGGCGCGACTGGAAGCGCCCCGCCTCCCTCTTGGGGCGCTGCGAGGGAATAGCTTGTGACTACGTGCCGCGGTTCTGCAGGCCTTCCTCCCTTTCTTAAAGGGGAGGGGCCTTGCGCAGCACGACCCGGGGCCCAGCTGGGTCACCAGGGATTGGAGTGCTGGTAAAGGAGCCCGGCACTCGAGAATTGTTGGGCTCACTGAGCGCAGTTGACACTCCGCGGGGGGGGCTGCTCAGGAGACCAGGGAAGGCAACGGGGGCAGGTGCTGGCAGGCGGCCAGCAAGAAAAATGGCCGCCAGGCACCTCGCCTTTAATTAGCGCTGCCCTGGCTGCAGGTAGGCCCCCCCCTGACCCCGTCGGACATGGGCGTCCGGCGGTAAGTCGGGGCGCTACCGAAGATCGCAGCCGGGGCACTGCGCATGGCGATGACGTCATCGGCGGCGCAGCGCCGCCAGGCACTAACGGTGACTGCCGCCGCTAACCTCCCACTGAATTTCGCGGAAGGTGTTGGTGGCACCGTGCCTGGGCACTAGTTGCTTTGCACCCCTGGCGCTAACTGGAGGCGCAAAGCATCTGAATTTTTCCCCCATTGCTCCCAACCCCATGAGCCCTTTGCTTGTGCAACAACCTATCATGTGACATCTTATCGAATACCTTTTGAAAATCCAAATATACTACATCCACTGGTTCCCCTTTATATACCCTGCTAGTTACGTCCTCAAAAAACTCTTAATAGATTAGTCAAACACCATTTCCCTTTCATAAAACCATGTTGACTCTGCCTAATCCTGTTATGATTTTCTAAGTGCCCTGTTACTATGTCCTTAATAATGGATTCCAGCATTTTCCTGACGACTCATGTCAGGCTAACTGGCCTGCAGTTCCCTGTTTTCTCTCTCCCTCCTTTCTTGAATAGCAGTGTTGCATCCCTTGGTGCACTGCTATTCTAAGGAGCCAAGGTAAAGTAACATTGGACTAGATTTTCTCCGTGGCGGCAGGATAGCTGGTTGCCGGGTTCCGGACACACTCCCGGCTGCAGCTGCTTTGTCAAAGGGATTTTCCCTTGATTGGCCTTGTTAAGTCCGCCCTGCTGGCTTCCCGGCCAATTAACAGGAAGCGGGTCTGATGACGCGTCATCAGCCGGCTTTCTTAACGGGACCATGGTCACATTGAGTTTGACTGTTGTTCTGTCAGTGTTTGACAGCATTGAGGTGCTGCAAACACTGACCAGCATTGCACAAAGGTGCACGTCTGCACCCAGGCTCACGCATGACTCCCTCCATATGCTTATGGAGGGAGTCGCAGCACGCAGTGAGGTTCTCTTCCCTTCCAAGGGCAGAAGAGATTTCCCCAGGACACCAATGCAGCCTGGTTGCACGTTGCACAGGAGGGCAAAAGCAGGGATGTTGTCGGGGGTCCCTGGCTGCAGTGGCGCCAACCTTTCAATGATCTCAGTGGGTCACGAAACGTTACTACAAAGCCACACTCAAACTCACCCTGCTGTGCCACTCAACACATCCCCCATCACTCTGCCTTCTTTACCCTTCTCCTGCACATCCTTACTTGCACCTCCACCCATCCCTCTCTATCTACATTATCACTTCCCCATCTCACTAGCCACCCCTCACACTCACCCTCATCCTAGTGCAATCATACCAACTAACAACACACAAGGGTAGGTACTTGAGAGGTTTGGCTTATGTCCATGTGAAATTTCTGGTAATGTGTTGTCATGCAATGAATTCTATATTTTCAACACTGCCCCTTATTGGACAGATCTGTGCGTGCCTTGGGAAGTGTCTTGCTGAGTTCCAGTGAATGTTGAGACATCACTCTTGCATGCTGCCCAGGAGGCCAGTGATGGCATCACCGTGGCCAGATTTACTTAAAGATTACTAGCTAAATTTAGGGTTGAGGAATATTATACTTGTGGTCCTGATCAGGTTAAATAAAAATTTTTTTTAATACTGCCTTATTAAAGTTCCTCATCACTTTTCCACAGTTGCATGGATCAGAAATGTTTTTAATTCAAAAGCAGTCAATCAGCGTTTCTAGCCCAGTGGCTAATGGACAGCTTCCACTTGCCTACTGGGCCCAAGGATGGAAATTGCTGCTGTATTAACAGCAAGAGCAGACTTAAACTCGCTGTTAATAACAAGAAATGTTGAAATGTTGTTTTGATGTTCAGCATATATATGTTCAGAGCAGAAAAAACAGCAATCTGTTTCTTTCTAAGTATGCACTGACAGAACCCTCCCTTCATTAGTTGAAAAGATGATCTTATTTTGGCAGAACAACAAATTTTAATGTTAAACAGTCCTGACAACCTGTTTGAGAACCTGACCTTGAAAGACCCCTGTAAAATTTAAAGGATCAGTTTGAAAACAGTGGAGAATGCCAGCAAACTAAGGGGCCTATTTATGGATCATGGTCATACAGTCTTGTATCAATTAGATTATCAAGACTATTTTCTGGCCTGGATTTGCATATTTAAGTGTACTGCTGGTGGCACGCCAATGTAATGAACACCTGACAGACATAATGTATTCTGTTAACAGTAAGGGTTAATTTAGGTGATTATGGCTGGATGATCTTTTTGGACAAAAAAGTTTTTCACTTTGATGAAACGCTAGCTATGTACAGGGGGAATGGGAACAATATGGAGAATATTGAATAAACTTAATCCATTCAAAAGGAGATTTCTGTAAATGAATGCAAAGAAGAGGAAGGGGATTGTTGTGGTAGGCAGGTGCACAGAACTAAAGTAAGAACTTTAGGTATTGTTGTTTTTCTGAGGAATGTACCCAAATGTCAAATATTATATGGGACCTGATGGTTTTTGTGGCACAATGGCTCGGGTTAAATCTGTAATGCTGCCTAAAGTTGAATAATGTAGGAAAGAGGATGGAGAGCTAATCTGGATTACCTTTAGTAATCATGGAGTATTTATGCAGAATTTTTCATTTGAAATTTTCTCTCATTTTGGGCTGGATTTTCATGGGGGTGAAGTGGGGGGCTCTGATGCGGTCAGGAGAATGGGTTTCCCGCAGGACCTGCCGACTTTAATGGCAGGGCCTGATTTGCATTTGAAGCCTCTGTTTCCCACCCGCAGCCAGCCAGATGGAGAGGGGGAGGCAAGAGAATGGGGCCATCGAGGGGGATAGGGGTGAAGCAAGAGATCGAGGCCGTCGTGGGACTGGGACTGGGTGGGGGTGGGGTGGGGAAGGCACGAGATCGGGGCCATCGAGGGACTGCGGGGGGAGGCGAGAGATCTGGGGAGGTGGGAGGGAAGCAAGAGATCCGGGCCATTGAGGGACTGAGGGGGAGGACAAGAGATCGGGGCCATCGAGGGATTGCGGTGCGGGGGGGGGGGGGGGAAGAGAGCAGGGCAGTTGAGGGACCGGGGGGGAGGGGTCACGTGGAGGGAAGCAAGAGTTCGGGGCCGTCAAGGGACCGGGTGGGGAGCAATAGAGGAGATCAGGGCCGGCATCGGGATCATTGTGGGGGCGGCAGGGGGCAAGGGAGGGTCCGGGAAGGTGATCGGAAACCTTGAGGGGGGTTCTCCGATCGCGTCAGGTGTGTTGGTAGGGACCCTAGACCCAGGAGGTAAGTGTCAAGACACTTGCCTCCTGGATGCAGCAATCCCCGCCTTGCTGTAACTGCCGGGTTTTACGAAGTGTGTAAATCCCGACCAGATGCAGTTAAAAACAAAATGGAGGTTAAAGAAGAGGCTTCCAGCCTCATTAAAATATTTAAATTGACGTCCCGCCTCCTGGGAGCGGGTTGGCTGCCCGCCCCCCCCACTGTACTGCCTCTGTTAAAACCGGAAGTGGGCGGGTTCAGGTCAGGAATCTGATTTTTAACAATTTAACTACCCCCATGATCCAAACCTACCCTATTTTTCAAGGATATAATTCTCCCCTTTGTTTCTTTAAGTTCTTCTGAACTGCTTCTAATTGGGTTTATTTGTATTACTACCTAGTATCCAAAGTCAATCTGAAAGAGGGCACGATGGATGCAGAGGAAGATACAGACATGTTGGAATCAATGCAGAATTTAATTAAACAGCAGTGTTTGTTGGAGGGTTTTCATGGATTGGTTCTTGAAGCTTTGAACAAGGTAAGAACAAAACAAATTGGAGTCCTACTTATTCCATGTGTTTAATTATGCATATAAAATATATGTAGGTTAAAATTTTCAGGATCAACTGCAACATTTAAAAAAAATTGTGAAAGAAAATATTAATGAGTACTTTGCATTTGTCTTCACGCTTAAAGATGATGCTCCACTACTAGAATTTAATAATGTTACTAACAAAACTAGTAATATTAACATAGATGAACAGATTGTTTTAGAAAGAATTAAGAACTTGAAAATAGAGCAGCGGGCCAGATAATATCCACTCAAGGTTCCTCAGGGAGCTGGGACATGTGCTGTTTGAGCCCCTAACCTATATTTTTAATAGCTCACTGCCCTCTGGAATGTTTCCTATAGACTGGAAGGAGGCTAATGTAGTCCCTATCTTTAAAAAAGGTGACAAAACAGACCCGGTGTAACTATAGGCCCATTAGTTTAACATCAGTAATAGGTAAGATGCTTTAGGGAATCATTAAGGATGCAATGTATGAATGGTTGGATAGAAAGAGACATATTAGGGAATCCAACATTGCTTCATAAAAAGGTCATGTCTTACAAATCTAATTGTATTTTTGAAGAGGTTACAAAGTTGGTGGATGAGGGAAGTGCAGTAGACATTGTCTACTTGGACTTCCAAAAAGCTTTTGGTAAGGTACCGCACAAGAGGCTTCTCTATAAGATTAAAGCCTCTGGTACTAGTGGTAATATATTGAGCAGGATTGAGAACTTGCTAGCGGGACGTAGGCAAAAAGTAATTACAGATGGATTTGGATCTGTTTGGAGAAAGTCACCAGTGGTGTCCTGCAGGGATTGGTGTTGGGACCCTTGCACTTTACTATTTTTATTAATGATCTGGATGTCAGTATTGGGACTGTGATTTGCAGATGATACCAAGATCTGTGAGTATCAGGACTGTAGATGACGCTCATCTGCTTCAGGCAGATCTTAATGTGTTGGGAGATTGGGCTCATGACTGGCAAATGATGTTTAATTTGGGTGAGTGCAGTGTTTTGCATGTGGGCAGGGCAAATGCTCAACATTCATACACCCTTCAGGGAAACACATTAAAGAACGTGGAGATAGATTTGGGCATTCTAGTGCATACATCCTTAAAGGTACATGAGCAATGCTGTGAAGAGATAGCTAGAGCAAATAGGGTGTTAGGGTGTATCCATAGGACAATTGAGTATAAGACGAGGCATACTATTTTGTCCTTGTACAAGACCTTGGTCAGGCTGCACTTGGAATACTGTGTCTAGTTTTGGTCTCCACACATGGTAGGTGATATTGAGGCTTTGGAGACAGTGCAGAGGAGGGCCACTAGACTATTTTCTAGTTTAAAGCATCTTAGTTATCAAGATAGGCTAAAAGAGCTGGGACTCTGCACTTTAGAGGTGATCTGGTTGAGGTTTATAAGATAATGAAGGGAATAGATTGTGTTCCAGTTGACAGTTTTTCAATTAAATAGGTTAGGGAGTGTAATGATCAATAACATGTCATTCTATAGTGGACACTAGGTAGAGCTGTATGTATATAAGACTACACTACCCAGCCGTATGTATATTAGACTACATTACCCATGAGGCACTAGGCTACCCACAAGGCAGCAGTCAAGATGGATGCCTCTACAGATACTGTACCTAGTCCACATGTGCTCAATAAAGTGTCTAGCAAAAGCTAGCTGTGTTCATAATAAGAATGTCTATTTATTAATGAACATAAGATGGGAGGACGAGGGGTCACACATTTCAGTTGTATAAAGCTAGATCTAGGTTAGATGTCAAGAGGTGGTTCTTTTCCCAGAGAATAGTGGACCTCTGGAACAGGCTGCTGTCTTGTGCAGTGGATGCTGATTCGCTGAATTCCTTCAAGCGAGAGCTGGGCCTCTTTGTGGCTGGGGCGGAGATCACCTCTTACAAAAGGTAGGTACTGCAGGGAATTCAGGGCCAGAGTGATGATCTGGACTAGTTTCAATCGCCTAGATGGGTCGGAGAGGAATTTCCCGAATTTTTTTCCCTATGTTGGCCTGGGTTTTTTGCTTCTCCCAGGAGATCACATGGTTTCAGATGGGATGGAGTGTATATATTGTGATACACAAGGTATAGCAGTTGTGTGGGACAGGGTCGATGGACCCAGGGGGTCTTTACCTGTCCGTTATTGTTCGTATGTTCATAAAACCATTACAATTACAGGTACATAATGATTGTTGAATCACAATATATCCCGATCATAGAAAAATATACATTTGTATTACAAATTGAGGTACTGACATAATTCTGCGCATGTTGCATGATACAGAGGACTGTGGTTTTCAATTGCTCTGTAAGGGAAAGGGGTCTAGGGGTCATTCTTATTGTGGTACAGTGGCTAGAGAGCAGAATGTATTTTCTTTGCTAGCAGTGAGAGCTGTGTTAACCTGCATTTTGGGGGAGGGAAATGTCCCCAAGCCCAGGGGACCATCAGGCCCATTGTGATCTTTATGTCTTCCAGAAACCCTATCCACAAAGTTTGCCAATGAATGCAAGACCAGAACGTGTATAGTAGTCCTGCGTTTGAGGCCAATTCGTCCAAGCTTTCTCTAGCAGAAAGAAGTAGAATTGTTGAAGCCAGTGTGGAATGAGTTAATCTGTTTGTATTTTTCTACCCATTGATCTAAAATGAGCAACTAACTAGACTTTTTTAATATCATGATCGGTGCTTTGCGCTACTGCCTTCAGCATCTGCTCCATACTCTTTTTCTCTTGGTTCCTTGGTGCCATGCTCATAGGGACAGTTGTAGAGGGAGCATCTGCTCCCTCAATGTTCATGTTACAAACTGAGGTGATTGTCTTTGTTTTAGTTTCAGTAAAGCTTGTTTTTTCTTCTTTCATTATCTGCTGGGTTCCTCCAAAAGTGAATGGATCCAGCTCTGTGACCAAGGACTCCCAACAACTTCTCAAACCTAATAATTTTAATAATTGCTTCCTGGACTGTGGGGTAGACTGGTCACTCACTTTCTGGCCAATTGTCTGAATTTGCAGCCAGTTAAATCCGAGGTTTTAAATATCCCACACGTTGGGGAGCCAGTGAGACTGATGAGGTACTTCACTTTTGCTAGACCCAGCAGATGATCCGGTGACAAAAGGACAGAAAATCAGACACTGGGCTTATATCTTGGTTCCACCTCTGTTGCACACAAGTCATTACCTATACTCATACCAACTATTTTTTACATTTTATTGCATCTAACAATTATTGACTTTGTTATCTGAAGCATTCAAGTCATCTTGTATTTTCTTTGTCTATTGAGTTAGCCTCACTGGTAGCACAGGTCTCAAAATTAACCTTGGATACCCTGCTTGTAACCTTTTTCCAGTCTGAAAAGTTTCCAATTAATTACTTAGTTTATGTGTTTCAGCCAGTTTTCTGTTCAGCGTATTTATTGGGACTTCTGCACAGGGTAGATCACAACCCTCTACCACCCTGTGACACAGCCATTTGGGGTTCTTGCACATTATGCTGGCATGCAGCAACACAGTTTAAAAATGGAATTGAATGCCAAGGCCACTGTACCTTTGACAGACTGTGAAACAGCATAGTGTATTGCATAGATATTGTTTATACTAAATCCAAAGTCCGTCAAGTGTGGTGAATTTGTTTTGTAACCATAATTTTACCAGAACCATTGTGCAGAACCATTGTGTAGACATTATTCAGTCCATCATAAAAATATATAAGAAATGTAATATTGAGCTGTTTATTAATGTTGATATGATTTATTCTGCTCAAATGAGATGGTGTGGAAATGAGAGAATGGATAATTCAGAAAAATTAGTATTATGGTGGTCTTAAATGGAAATGTTTCATACAGCATGCAACACCTTCAAAATCAACCACATTTGGAAATCATAAAAAATAATTGTACCAAAAGCCTTCCAAAATGTTTGGTAAAATTATTTTGTGATTTGTGGTTGTTTTTATAGACCTAGTGCAATGCCCAAGACAAAATGTTTTGTTTTTATTGGAGGCTTATTTCAAAACCAGAGAGTATATGAAGTTTGGGTGCATCAGGGGGAATTTTAACACCCAAAAATGGGCGCGTTTGGGTTGGGTGGGAGGTTAAAGTGTTAAAAATCTGAATCCCGACCTCCAACCTGCCTTTAACCCATCCACTTCCAGTTTTAACCGAGGCGAGGCGGGGTTTGGATTGGGGGGTGGGGGGTTGCGGTTAACCAACCCGCTCCCAGGAGGTGGGTTGGCAATTTAAATATTATAATGAGGCTGCATGCCTCATATTGAGCCACCATTTCAAATTATTTAACTCGAGCCTCTGGAAACCCCCCAACTAAAGGGAGGTGAGGACTGCTGGATCCAGAAGGCAAATGCCTTTCCACTTAGCTGCTGGATCCAGTGTACCTACTTTGCCAACCCCCCGCGATCGGACACCCCCCCCCCACCCCGACCCTTCTGATCTCACCCCTGAGGCCTCCGATCTCTGACGCGTTGTCCAAACCACCCCCCCCCCCCCTGCTCCAACTCCCCTCCCTCTTCTCCGCTCCCCAGCTGTGGCCTGATGCCGAAGGCCTACCTGCCCGGCAGCCAGCCAACTTCTCAATCTGGCTGGGTGCAGCCAGGAAGCGGAGAAAAAAATGTTAATCGGTTCCTGCCGTTAAATTCAGCAGAGCCTGAGGGAAACCCGTTTTTCCAGGTTTCCCAACCTCAATCCAGCCCTTCCTATCTCCAAGTAAAAATCCAGCCCATTGTGTCAGTGTATAGTGAGTGCTGGCAGGAAGTGACTTAAAAAAAAAATATGTACTTCTAACCATTAATTTGAATTCTGTTAACCAGCACAGTGGGTGTTAAAATTATCAGATAGCTACTCAGTGCAAAGAAAATACTTTATCTGTGTCAAAATATATGTATGAACTTAGTTCTGGGCAGTTTATGGTTTAAAAATGAGATGAATTGGGCTCATTTAATCAAAAACTTCGAAGAATTTTATTTTGATGTCTGATTTATTACAATATGACTTATTATGAGCTTGTATATAATTTTAGGAAAATTCAGATTTTTATTTTGAAACTGATCAATAGTTAGTTTCATACGTGTGCAAAATACCAGAGAAGGTGATTCTGTCCTTGGGTGTTAGATTAGAATAATTGTGTCCCAGATATATTTTTGGAGCTGGTATTCATGGTTACAAGATAACAAATTGGTTCAGAGGAAGAAGGCCCTTAAGCCCATCGGAGCTCATCGTACTAGCTTCCCATTATAAAATCCAGCGTTCTGGCCTTAATTACCCTTCCTGGCTGTTGATCACCCTTCATGTGAAAAGGTACGTTCTGACATTGGTTCTAAATTTGCATTTCATAATCCTCAACAAACGCCACCTTGTCCTGCTACCTAGGCATATCTGAAGTACAGTTTTGGATTTACTTTCTGTATCCTATTTAAATTTCTTTATATATCAATAATAAGGTCACCTGAGAGGTCTGCTTTCAAGACTGCAGAGCCTTAGTTTATCAAATGCACTGGTATTTCCTCAGATTGTTTTTTATGTGAATTAATGGCAGCTCTATGAAGTAACATTGGGCAAAAAATCGCTGTTGCTAAGTTTTGGAATTATATAGTCCGATCAGTATAGTTATCCCACAAAGTAGGAATAAGGAAAGATCATTCAAATCATCCAGCTTGTCTTCTGTTGATCCATGTTCAGAATTTTTTTCGTTAATTTAACCTCACCCTTCCATCTCCCTGGCTTTTAAACCAAACCTTTATCTCTTTCTTTACTTACCATCTAAATGTACAGGTCTACTCGTTACTAATATATTACATTGCTACAGTGTCTGATTTCAGTTAATACAGGCTACAAGTGAGCATGTTAGATAGTGTATAGGGGCAGAATCTAATGAGCTGCAACATGACTCTTCTTTGGTTTTTAATGGTTTGTTAAAGGTATTTCCACCTGTAATTTCTGTAGGCGGTCATGTTTCAGGACTCTTTTGGGCAATTTTCCATGGAAAGCATCTTTGTATCTAGTATTAAAGCTTGCTTAAAAGGGGCCAATTTCTCACGAAAGCCCCATATTGGAATATGAATCCAAAGTCATATGGTTAATTGGAGATTGTTTTTTCTAAGAGACCAAACAAAGCAATTTGGTGGCGTGTCTCTAAGTGATAAACCCCTTAACAGCACCTGCTATGTTTGGAGGGTTTTGATCTCACTAGTTTCTCTCCAAATAGCCCCGTGTCCTCTTAGAGCTCAGCTCGTCCACAAGACCCACACCCTGCTCCCTTGACCCCATTTCAATTAAACTGCTGATGACCCAAATTTCCTTCCTAGATCCATGTGAACTGATACAAAAGCAAAATACTGCGGATGCTGGAAATCTGAAATAAAAACAGAAAATGCTGAAAATACTTGGCAGATCAAGCAGCATCTGTGGAGAGAGAAATAGAGTTAACGTTTCAGTTCGATGACTGTGAACTGACATTGTAATCCCCTCCTCAGGTACTGTAACCCCCCCCTTTCATAACTACTGTCATCACGCTCCTCAAACCCCACCCCCCACACAAGAAAAACCCTCTGTCCTTGCAAACTAACACCCTGGCCTAGAAATTGGGTTGGGGCGCCAAAGTGGCGCAAAAGTCGCCTGAGCGCAGGATTTAACGCAGCGATCGGAGTAATACCGATCGCCAGAAATTCAGTTTCAGTGCCGCTCGAGGGACACGGGACACGGGGCGAGGCTCGAGGCGCTCCGCGTCCCTCTTGGGGCGCTGAAACTTATTATCGCAGCGCAACGTGCCGCAGCGGTACTGCAGGCCTTCCTCCCACTGTTAAGGGGGAGGTGCCTGCAACAGCGCAATCCCCGCTCGCGAGTGCCAGCAAATGAGCCCGGCACCAAGGAGAAGTGCCGGGCTCTCGGGAAACAGCCGGCAATGCCGCGGGGGGGGGGGGGGGTGCGGTTAGGAGGCCGGGGACGGAGGTGCTGGCAGGCGGCCGCCGAAAAAGCAGCTGCCCCGCACCTCCACCTTAACTTGCGCCGCTGCCAGCACAGTAAGGCCCCGTGAACCGGGCACGGGTAGCGAACGGCGCAACTGCGCCGTTCGCTACCAAATATCGCGAACGGGGCACTGCGCACACCGATGACGTCATCGGTGGCGGTGCAGCGCAAATCCCTAACGCCACCAATAGCGTCCCTACTGAATATCGCGGGAGACGCAGCCAGTGGCGCTACAGCCACTGACTGCCTCTTGTGGCGCTACTCACCCAATTTCTCCCCCCCGATCTCTAACCTCCCTTTCCTCTCAAGTCATGTGTTATCGTCTCCCAAATCTGTGCCCATTTCTCCTGCAACTCCTTATTTGTTATCACCAATCCGGTTTCTGTCCCTGTCAAAGCATCGCAATGGCCCCAACAAGTCATTAACAACATTCTCTGTGGTGCATTAGCCCTCCTTTACCTCTCTAGTGCAGACAAACATGCCATCCTCCTCGATGGAACTGCCCTTGTTTGGTTCCACTCTTACTTATCTGATCATAGCCAGAGCACCTCCAGCAATGGCTTCCCTTCCCAACACTGTTATATCTGGAGTCCTCCCCAAGGATCTATCCTTGGCCCCCTCTTCTTCATTTACATTTTGTCCCTCTTAACATCATCGCAGATCATACGCTGTTGCCACCCAGCCCTACCTCCCCACCACCTCTCTCTGCAGCTGTGTTATCAGCCTGCTTGACATTCAGTCTTTGATAAGCTGCAAATTCCTCTCGCTAAACATTGACATGATCATAGTCTTTCTTTTCTTTCTAGTCATTGTCTTCAGCTCCAGCCATAAACTCTGTACCCTTGCCACTGATTCCAACCCCTTCTCTGGTCAGTGCCTCTTCTGAACCAGGATGTTTGCAACTTCAGCCCCGAGCTGAGCTTCTAACCCCATATCCTCTCCCTCACAAAGATAATCTACTTCTACCTGCATAACATTATCTGCCTCCACCCCTACTGCAGCCCATTTGCTGATGAAATCCTCATCCATGCCTTTGTCACCTCCCGCCTCAACTGTTCCAATGCTCTCCTGGTCAGCCTCCCATCCTCTATAAAGTTCAGCTGATCTAAAACTTTGCTGTCCGCAGCAAATCTTGCCCAAACTCCTACTCATCCACACACCTGTCCCAGCTAATGTACATTAGCTCCTGTTATCCAACATCTGCAATTTAAAATTCTAATTTTTGTGTTTAAATCCCTCCATGGCCTCACCCTTCCCTATTTTTGTAATCTGCTCCAGTCCTACAACTCCCCACTGCCACTGCCTTCCCCTCCCCTCCCCCTCCATTCCTTGCGACAGTGCCTTCAGCTACCTCATCCCCACGCTCCGGAATTCCCTACCTAAACCCCTATGGCTCTCTATCTCCCTTTTCTCCTTTAAGAAATTTTAGTTGTTCGCTGACACAAATGTGACCGTATAATTGCAGAGTTGAGCCTGGATTGTGGTCCTTGGTGCACTAAAGTCAAATGGAATGAGATCCCCTTCAGAAGGCTGTCTTACACTGATTTGCATGTATAACTCCAGGCTGGTGTGGAGCCTTGTTTCAAAACTTCTGGACAATCTGTAGGGACCTCATGGGTACTTTATAAAAATGGTTTTTCAATGTTAGTAGAAAGAGGACTGCAAACTCCTGACTGCATTCTCATCATAGGAAAAAATGACCTGCCTGTGGTTTGTACATGCATCCAAGCATGTGTACATAGAATTTCTTTGTCACTGTTGGTTCAGTGAGATCTACAGTGGCAGTACAGCTTGGGTCTGCCAAATGTGTATCACACTTTACAAATAGGTTAAAGACATGTGGCTGTAGTATAAAACGCAGTCTTGAACATTGAACAAATATTTATACAGCAGGCCTTGGAACAAAGCACACAATATCCAGAAGCTCTGCGCTTTGAAAATTCAAGATGGGAAAACAAAAGAGACAATATATTATAAGCCAAAGACCACATACAAAGTTAAAAGAAACAAATTCAAGATCATAATATTACATTTTATGTAAATAACTGTTGCGTGAAACATTTGCCCCCAATATGTTCAGGTTACAAGAGGTTTATACTATTGTTAACCAAACTATTGATTAATTTGGATGAGGGTTGTCATCTGAAATATTAGCCTACTATCTATTTTGGGTGCTGACTAACCTGTCTTGTATTTACTGCCCTTATTCCATATTCTTTTTTACTTTTTCTCTTTTTGTTTCTAATTGTGGATTAATTCAATTAGTTTGAATTGTACAGTTTGACAAAAGGGGTATTTCGTCCATTCCATAGTATTTGAGGTCCAATAGTTTATATTATATATCTGTCTGTCCGTCCGTTCTCTATACGTTTGAAAGTTATAGAGCGTACCTACGCGCGCGTCGCGTCAAAAGAAAGCTTGCGATTCCGGACCGGTCACAGGCGTATTTGCGTTTCGGCCGGACAAAGATCGCGCCCGCGGTATGCAAAAAACGTTCAACGTTCCGCTCATTAGCAGCTCATTAGTGACCGTGTGACATCGAGGTCGACCAATCGTACGGCAGGTTCCTGGTGCGTGCCATCCTACAGTTGAGTGTTGAGTGACTTGACGATTGACCAATCCTACGCTTCGGTGACCTGACAGTCGACCAATCGGTGCGTGTGTGGGCGGGCCTTATCGTTCTGAACCGAGGTGAGTGGCCGCCATCTTGCTTCCATTCTTTTTCCTGCTTTCTGCGTCTTTCTTTTCAAATATACATTTCCAGCAAAATAAAATTGAATTTATTAAATTGTTTTTAAAAAAACCTTCATTCATTTGTAAATATTTTTTCTAACCTGAACATTCTTTTTCCTACCTTTCCCCGTTTTTTTGTTAGGCCTGAAAGCCTGGGCCTTTCTTGCCCCGCCAGGCCCGAGCTCGGGCTCTGCTCCGCCCAGCTCAGACACGCCCCCCCCCCCCCGATCGTCCCGGAGCCCCGGCCGCCCCGAGCCCCGAGGGCTCGGCCGGCCCGATCTC
>NC_141003.1:33405544-33493315 GCF_052327205.1 Somniosus microcephalus
CAAAACTTCTGGAGTTCAAATCAGTGTAGACAGCCTCTGAGGGATCTCATTCCATTTGACTTTAGTGCACCAAGGACCACAATCCAGGCTCAACTCTGCAATTATACTGTCACATTTGTGTCAGCGAACAACTAAAATTTCTTAAAGGAGAAAAGGGAGATAGAGAGCCATAGGGGTTTAGGTAGGGAATTCCGGAGCGTGGGGATGAGGTAGCTGAAGGCACTGTCGCAAGGAATGGAGGGGGAGGGGAGGGGAAGGCAGTGGCAGTGGGGAGTTGTAGGACTGGAGCAGATTACAAAAATAGGGAAGGGTGAGGCCATGGAGGGATTTAAACACAAAAATTAGAATTTTAAATTGCAGATGTTGGATAACAGGAGCTAATGTACATTAGCTGGGACAGGTGTGTGGATGAGTAGGAGTTTGGGCAAGATTTGCTGCGGACAGCAAAGTTTTAGATCAGCTGAACTTTATAGAGGATGGGAGGCTGACCAGGAGAGCATTGGAACAGTTGAGGCGGGAGGTGACAAAGGCATGGATGAGGATTTCATCAGCAAATGGGCTGCAGTAGGGGTGGAGGCAGATAATGTTATGCAGGTAGAAGTAGATTATCTTTGTGAGGGAGAGGATATGGGGTTAGAAGCTCAGCTCGGGGCTGAAGTTGCAAACATCCTGGTTCAGAAGAGGCACTGACCAGAGAAGGGGTTGGAATCAGTGGCAAGGGTACAGAGTTTATGGCTGGAGCTGAAGACAATGACTAGAAAGAAAAGAAAGACTATGATCATGTCAATGTTTAGCGAGAGGAATTTGCAGCTTATCAAAGACTGAATGTCAAGCAGGCTGATAACACAGCTGCAGAGAGAGGTGGTGGGGAGGTAGGGCTGGGTGGCAACAGCGTATGATCTGCGATGATGTTAAGAGGGACAAAATGTAAATGAAGAAGAGGGGGCCAAGGATAGATCCTTGGGAGGACTCCAGATATAACAGTGTTGGGAAGGGAAGCCATTGCTGGAGGTGCTCTGGCTATGATCAGATAAGTAAGAGTGGAACCAAACAAGGGCAGTTCCATCGAGGAGGATGGCATGTTTGTCTGCACTAGAGAGGTAAAGGAGGGCTAATGCACCACAGAGAATGTTGTTAATGACTTGTTGGGGCCATTGCGATGCTTTGACAGGGACAGAAACCGGATTGGTGATAACAAATAAGGAGTTGCAGGAGAAATGGGCACAGATTTGGGAGACGATAACACATGACTTGAGAGGAAAGGGAGGTTAGAGATCGGGGGGGAGAAATTGGGTGAGTAGCGCCACAAGAGGCAGTCAGTGGCTGTAGCGCCACTGGCTGCGTCTCCCGCGATATTCAGTAGGGACGCTATTGGTGGCGTTAGGGATTTGCGCTGCACCGCCACCGATGACGTCATCGGTGTGCGCAGTGCCCCGTTCGCGATATTTGGTAGCGAACGGCGCAGTTGCGCCGTTCGCTACCCGTGCCCGGTTCACGGGGCCTTACTGTGCTGGCAGCGGCGCAAGTTAAGGTGGAGGTGCGGGGCAGCTGCTTTTTCGGCGGCCGCCTGCCAGCACCTCCGTCCCCGGCCTCCTAACCGCACCCCCCCCCCCCCCCCGCGGCATTGCCGGCTGTTTCCCGAGAGCCCGGCACTTCTCCTTGGTGCCGGGCTCATTTGCTGGCACTCGCGAGCGGGGATTGCGCTGTTGCAGGCACCTCCCCCTTAACAGTGGGAGGAAGGCCTGCAGTACCGCTGCGGCACGTTGCGCTGCGATAATAAGTTTCAGCGCCCCAAGAGGGACGCGGAGCGCCTCGAGCCTCGCCCCGTGTCCCGTGTCCCTCGAGCGGCACTGAAACTGAATTTCTGGCGATCGGTATTACTCCGATCGCTGCGTTAAATCCTGCGCTCAGGCGACTTTTGCGCCACTTTGGCGCCCCAACCCAATTTCTAGGCCAGGGTGTTAGTTTGCAAGGACAGAGGGTTTTTCTTGTGTGGGGGGTGGGGTTTGAGGAGCGTGATGACAGTAGTTATGAAAGGGGGGGGTTACAGTACCTGAGGAGGGGATTACAATGTCAGTTCACAGTCATCGAACTGAAACGTTAACTCTATTTCTCTCTCCACAGATGCTGCTTGATCTGCCAAGTATTTTCAGCATTTTCTGTTTTTATTTCAGATTTCCAGCATCCGCAGTATTTTGCTTTTGTATCAGTTCACATGGATCTAGGAAGGAAATTTGGGTCATCAGCAGTTTAATTGAAATGGGGTCAAGGGAGCAGGGTGTGGGTCTTGTGGACGAGCTGAGCTCTAAGAGGACACGGGGCTATTTGGAGAGAAACTAGTGAGATCAAAACCCTCCAAACATAGCAGGTGCTGTTAAGGGGTTTATCACTTAGAGACACGCCACCAAATTGCTTTGTTTGGTCTCTTAGAAAAAACAATCTCCAATTAACCATATGACTTTGGATTCATATTCCAATATGGGGCTTTCGTGAGAAATTGGCCCCTTTTAAGCAAGCTTTAATACTAGATACAAAGATGCTTTCCATGGAAAATTGCCCAAAAGAGTCCTGAAACATGACCGCCTACAGAAATTACAGGTGGAAATACCTTTAACAAACCATTAAAAACCAAAGAAGAGTCATGTTGCAGCTCATTAGATTCTGCCCCTATACACTATCTAACATGCTCACTTGTAGCCTGTATTAACTGAAATCAGACACTGTAGCAATGTAATATATTAGTAACGAGTAGACCTGTACATTTAGATGGTAAGTAAAGAAAGAGATAAAGGTTTGGTTTAAAAGCCAGGGAGATGGAAGGGTGAGGTTAAATTAACGAAAAAAATTCTGAACATGGATCAACAGAAGACAAGCTGGATGATTTGAATGATCTTTCCTTATTCCTACTTTGTGGGATAACTATACTGATCGGACTATATAATTCCAAAACTTAGCAACAGCGATTTTTTGCCCAATGTTACTTCATAGAGCTGCCATTAATTCACATAAAAAACAATCTGAGGAAATACCAGTGCATTTGATAAACTAAGGCTCTGCAGTCTTGAAAGCAGACCTCTCAGGTGACCTTATTATTGATATATAAAGAAATTTAAATAGGATACAGAAAGTAAATCCAAAACTGTACTTCAGATATGCCTAGGTAGCAGGACAAGGCGGCGTTTGTTGAGGATTATGAAATGCAAATTTAGAACCAATGTCAGAACGTACCTTTTCACATGAAGGGTGATCAACAGCCAGGAAGGGTAATTAAGGCCAGAACGCTGGATTTTATAATGGGAAGCTAGTACGATGAGCTCCGATGGGCTTAAGGGCCTTCTTCCTCTGAACCAATTTGTTATCTTGTAACCATGAATACCAGCTCCAAAAATATATCTGGGACACAATTATTCTAATCTAACACCCAAGGACAGAATCACCTTCTCTGGTATTTTGCACACGTATGAAACTAACTATTGATCAGTTTCAAAATAAAAATCTGAATTTTCCTAAAATTATATACAAGCTCATAATAAGTCATATTGTAATAAATCAGACATCAAAATAAAATTCTTCGAAGTTTTTGATTAAATGAGCCCAATTCATCTCATTTTTAAACCATAAACTGCCCAGAACTAAGTTCATACATATATTTTGACACAGATAAAGTATTTTCTTTGCACTGAGTAGCTATCTGATAATTTTAACACCCACTGTGCTGGTTAACAGAATTCAAATTAATGGTTAGAAGTACATATTTTTTTTTTAAGTCACTTCCTGCCAGCACTCACTATACACTGACACAATGGGCTGGATTTTTACTTGGAGATAGGAAGGGCTGGATTGAGGTTGGGAAACCTGGAAAAACGGGTTTCCCTCAGGCTCTGCTGAATTTAACGGCAGGAACCGATTAACATTTTTTTCTCCGCTTCCTGGCTGCACCCAGCCAGATTGAGAAGTTGGCTGGCTGCCGGGCAGGTAGGCCTTCGGCATCAGGCCACAGCTGGGGAGCGGAGAAGAGGGAGGGGAGTTGGAGCAGGGGGGGGGGGGGGGGTGGTTTGGACAACGCGTCAGAGATCGGAGGCCTCAGGGGTGAGATCAGAAGGGTCGGGGGTGGGGGGGGGTGTCCGATCGCGGGGGGTTGGCAAAGTAGGTACACTGGATCCAGCAGCTAAGTGGAAAGGCATTTGCCTTCTGGATCCAGCAGTCCTCACCTCCCTTTAGTTGGGGGGTTTCCAGAGGCTCGAGTTAAATAATTTGAAATGGTGGCTCAATATGAGGCATGCAGCCTCATTATAATATTTAAATTGCCAACCCACCTCCTGGGAGCGGGTTGGTTAACCGCAACCCCCCACCCCCCAATCCAAACCCCGCCTCGCCTCGGTTAAAACTGGAAGTGGATGGGTTAAAGGCAGGTTGGAGGTCGGGATTCAGATTTTTAACACTTTAACCTCCCACCCAACCCAAACGCGCCCATTTTTGGGTGTTAAAATTCCCCCTGATGCACCCAAACTTCATATACTCTCTGGTTTTGAAATAAGCCTCCAATAAAAACAAAACATTTTGTCTTGGGCATTGCACTAGGTCTATAAAAACAACCACAAATCACAAAATAATTTTACCAAACATTTTGGAAGGCTTTTGGTACAATTATTTTTTATGATTTCCAAATGTGGTTGATTTTGAAGGTGTTGCATGCTGTATGAAACATTTCCATTTAAGACCACCATAATACTAATTTTTCTGAATTATCCATTCTCTCATTTCCACACCATCTCATTTGAGCAGAATAAATCATATCAACATTAATAAACAGCTCAATATTACATTTCTTATATATTTTTATGATGGACTGAATAATGTCTACACAATGGTTCTGCACAATGGTTCTGGTAAAATTATGGTTACAAAACAAATTCACCACACTTGACGGACTTTGGATTTAGTATAAACAATATCTATGCAATACACTATGCTGTTTCACAGTCTGTCAAAGGTACAGTGGCCTTGGCATTCAATTCCATTTTTAAACTGTGTTGCTGCATGCCAGCATAATGTGCAAGAACCCCAAATGGCTGTGTCACAGGGTGGTAGAGGGTTGTGATCTACCCTGTGCAGAAGTCCCAATAAATACGCTGAACAGAAAACTGGCTGAAACACATAAACTAAGTAATTAATTGGAAACTTTTCAGACTGGAAAAAGGTTACAAGCAGGGTATCCAAGGTTAATTTTGAGACCTGTGCTACCAGTGAGGCTAACTCAATAGACAAAGAAAATACAAGATGACTTGAATGCTTCAGATAACAAAGTCAATAATTGTTAGATGCAATAAAATGTAAAAAATAGTTGGTATGAGTATAGGTAATGACTTGTGTGCAACAGAGGTGGAACCAAGATATAAGCCCAGTGTCTGATTTTCTGTCCTTTTGTCACCGGATCATCTGCTGGGTCTAGCAAAAGTGAAGTACCTCATCAGTCTCACTGGCTCCCCAACGTGTGGGATATTTAAAACCTCGGATTTAACTGGCTGCAAATTCAGACAATTGGCCAGAAAGTGAGTGACCAGTCTACCCCACAGTCCAGGAAGCAATTATTAAAATTATTAGGTTTGAGAAGTTGTTGGGAGTCCTTGGTCACAGAGCTGGATCCATTCACTTTTGGAGGAACCCAGCAGATAATGAAAGAAGAAAAAACAAGCTTTACTGAAACTAAAACAAAGACAATCACCTCAGTTTGTAACATGAACATTGAGGGAGCAGATGCTCCCTCTACAACTGTCCCTATGAGCATGGCACCAAGGAACCAAGAGAAAAAGAGTATGGAGCAGATGCTGAAGGCAGTAGCGCAAAGCACCGATCATGATATTAAAAAAGTCTAGTTAGTTGCTCATTTTAGATCAATGGGTAGAAAAATACAAACAGATTAACTCATTCCACACTGGCTTCAACAATTCTACTTCTTTCTGCTAGAGAAAGCTTGGACGAATTGGCCTCAAACGCAGGACTACTATACACGTTCTGGTCTTGCATTCATTGGCAAACTTTGTGGATAGGGTTTCTGGAAGACATAAAGATCACAATGGGCCTGATGGTCCCCTGGGCTTGGGGACATTTCCCTCCCCCAAAATGCAGGTTAACACAGCTCTCACTGCTAGCAAAGAAAATACATTCTGCTCTCTAGCCACTGTACCACAATAAGAATGACCCCTAGACCCCTTTCCCTTACAGAGCAATTGAAAACCACAGTCCTCTGTATCATGCAACATGCGCAGAATTATGTCAGTACCTCAATTTGTAATACAAATGTATATTTTTCTATGATCGGGATATATTGTGATTCAACAATCATTATGTACCTGTAATTGTAATGGTTTTATGAACATACGAACAATAACGGACAGGTAAAGACCCCCTGGGTCCATCGACCCTGTCCCACACAACTGCTATACCTTGTGTATCACAATATATACACTCCATCCCATCTGAAACCATGTGATCTCCTGGGAGAAGCAAAAAACCCAGGCCAACATAGGGAAAAAAATTCGGGAAATTCCTCTCCGACCCATCTAGGCGATTGAAACTAGTCCAGATCATCACTCTGGCCCTGAATTCCCTGCAGTACCTACCTTTTGTAAGAGGTGATCTCCGCCCCAGCCACAAAGAGGCCCAGCTCTCGCTTGAAGGAATTCAGCGAATCAGCATCCACTGCACAAGACAGCAGCCTGTTCCAGAGGTCCACTATTCTCTGGGAAAAGAACCACCTCTTGACATCTAACCTAGATCTAGCTTTATACAACTGAAATGTGTGACCCCTCGTCCTCCCATCTTATGTTCATTAATAAATAGACATTCTTATTATGAACACAGCTAGCTTTTGCTAGACACTTTATTGAGCACATGTGGACTAGGTACAGTATCTGTAGAGGCATCCATCTTGACTGCTGCCTTGTGGGTAGCCTAGTGCCTCATGGGTAATGTAGTCTAATATACATACGGCTGGGTAGTGTAGTCTTATATACATACAGCTCTACCTAGTGTCCACTATAGAATGACATGTTATTGATCATTACACTCCCTAACCTATTTAATTGAAAAACTGTCAACTGGAACACAATCTATTCCCTTCATTATCTTATAAACCTCAACCAGATCACCTCTAAAGTGCAGAGTCCCAGCTCTTTTAGCCTATCTTGATAACTAAGATGCTTTAAACTAGAAAATAGTCTAGTGGCCCTCCTCTGCACTGTCTCCAAAGCCTCAATATCACCTACCATGTGTGGAGACCAAAACTAGACACAGTATTCCAAGTGCAGCCTGACCAAGGTCTTGTACAAGGACAAAATAGTATGCCTCGTCTTATACTCAATTGTCCTATGGATACACCCTAACACCCTATTTGCTCTAGCTATCTCTTCACAGCATTGCTCATGTACCTTTAAGGATGTATGCACTAGAATGCCCAAATCTATCTCCACGTTCTTTAATGTGTTTCCCTGAAGGGTGTATGAATGTTGAGCATTTGCCCTGCCCACATGCAAAACACTGCACTCACCCAAATTAAACATCATTTGCCAGTCATGAGCCCAATCTCCCAACACATTAAGATCTGCCTGAAGCAGATGAGCGTCATCTACAGTCCTGATACTCACAGATCTTGGTATCATCTGCAAATCACAGTCCCAATACTGACATCCAGATCATTAATAAAAATAGTAAAGTGCAAGGGTCCCAACACCAATCCCTGCAGGACACCACTGGTGACTTTCTCCAAACAGATCCAAATCCATCTGTAATTACTTTTTGCCTACGTCCCGCTAGCAAGTTCTCAATCCTGCTCAATATATTACCACTAGTACCAGAGGCTTTAATCTTATAGAGAAGCCTCTTGTGCGGTACCTTACCAAAAGCTTTTTGGAAGTCCAAGTAGACAATGTCTACTGCACTTCCCTCATCCACCAACTTTGTAACCTCTTCAAAAATACAATTAGATTTGTAAGACATGACCTTTTTATGAAGCAATGTTGGATTCCCTAATATGTCTCTTTCTATCCAACCATTCATACATTGCATCCTTAATGATTCCCTAAAGCATCTTACCTATTACTGATGTTAAACTAATGGGCCTATAGTTACACCGGGTCTGTTTTGTCACCTTTTTTAAAGATAGGGACTACATTAGCCTCCTTCCAGTCTATAGGAAACATTCCAGAGGGCAGTGAGCTATTAAAAATATAGGTTAGGGGCTCAAACAGCACATGTCCCAGCTCCCTGAGGAACCTTGAGTGGATATTATCTGGCCCGCTGCTCTATTTTCAAGTTCTTAATTCTTTCTAAAACAATCTGTTCATCTATGTTAATATTACTAGTTTTGTTAGTAACATTATTAAATTCTAGTAGTGGAGCATCATCTTTAAGCGTGAAGACAAATGCAAAGTACTCATTAATATTTTCTTTCACAATTTTTTTTAAATGTTGCAGTTGATCCTGAAAATTTTAACCTACATATATTTTATATGCATAATTAAACACATGGAATAAGTAGGACTCCAATTTGTTTTGTTCTTACCTTGTTCAAAGCTTCAAGAACCAATCCATGAAAACCCTCCAACAAACACTGCTGTTTAATTAAATTCTGCATTGATTCCAACATGTCTGTATCTTCCTCTGCATCCATCGTGCCCTCTTTCAGATTGACTTTGGATACTAGGTAGTAATACAAATAAACCCAATTAGAAGCAGTTCAGAAGAACTTAAAGAAACAAAGGGGAGAATTATATCCTTGAAAAATAGGGTAGGTTTGGATCATGGGGGTAGTTAAATTGTTAAAAATCAGATTCCTGACCTGAACCCGCCCACTTCCGGTTTTAACAGAGGCAGTACAGTGGGGGGGGCGGGCAGCCAACCCGCTCCCAGGAGGCGGGACGTCAATTTAAATATTTTAATGAGGCTGGAAGCCTCTTCTTTAACCTCCATTTTGTTTTTAACTGCATCTGGTCGGGATTTACACACTTCGTAAAACCCGGCAGTTACAGCAAGGCGGGGATTGCTGCATCCAGGAGGCAAGTGTCTTGACACTTACCTCCTGGGTCTAGGGTCCCTACCAACACACCTGACGCGATCGGAGAACCCCCCTCAAGGTTTCCGATCACCTTCCCGGACCCTCCCTTGCCCCCCGCCGCCCCCACAATGATCCCGATGCCGGCCCTGATCTCCTCTATTGCTCCCCACCCGGTCCCTTGACGGCCCCGAACTCTTGCTTCCCTCCACGTGACCCCTCCCCCCCGGTCCCTCAACTGCCCTGCTCTCTTCCCCCCCCCCCCCCGCACCGCAATCCCTCGATGGCCCCGATCTCTTGTCCTCCCCCTCAGTCCCTCAATGGCCCGGATCTCTTGCTTCCCTCCCACCTCCCCAGATCTCTCGCCTCCCCCCGCAGTCCCTCGATGGCCCCGATCTCGTGCCTTCCCCACCCCACCCCCACCCAGTCCCAGTCCCACGACGGCCTCAATCTCTTGCTTCACCCCTATCCCCCTCGATGGCCCCATTCTCTTGCCTCCCCCTCTCCATCTGGCTGGCTGCGGGTGGGAAACAGAGGCTTCAAATGCAAATCAGGCCCTGCCATTAAAGTCGGCAGGTCCTGCGGGAAACCCATTCTCCTGACCGCATCAGAGCCCCCCACTTCACCCCCATGAAAATCCAGCCCAAAATGAGAGAAAATTTCAAATGAAAAATTCTGCATAAATACTCCATGATTACTAAAGGTAATCCAGATTAGCTCTCCATCCTCTTTCCTACATTATTCAACTTTAGGCAGCATTACAGATTTAACCCAAGCCATTGTGCCACAAAAACCCATCAGGTCCCATATAATATTTGACATTTGGGTACATTCCTCAGAAAAACAACAATACCTAAAGTTCTTACTTTAGTTCTGTGCACCTGCCTACCACAACAATCCCCTTCCTCTTCTTTGCATTCATTTACAGAAATCTCCTTTTGAATGGATTAAGTTTATTCAATATTCTCCATATTGTTCCCATTCCCCCTGTACATAGCTAGCGTTTCATCAAAGTGAAAAACTTTTTTGTCCAAAAAGATCATCCAGCCATAATCACCTAAATTAACCCTTACTGTTAACAGAATACATTATGTCTGTCAGGTGTTCATTACATTGGCGTGCCACCAGCAGTACACTTAAATATGCAAATCCAGGCCAGAAAATAGTCTTGATAATCTAATTGATACAAGACTGTATGACCATGATCCATAAATAGGCCCCTTAGTTTGCTGGCATTCTCCACTGTTTTCAAACTGATCCTTTAAATTTTACAGGGGTCTTTCAAGGTCAGGTTCTCAAACAGGTTGTCAGGACTGTTTAACATTAAAATTTGTTGTTCTGCCAAAATAAGATCATCTTTTCAACTAATGAAGGGAGGGTTCTGTCAGTGCATACTTAGAAAGAAACAGATTGCTGTTTTTTCTGCTCTGAACATATATATGCTGAACATCAAAACAACATTTCAACATTTCTTGTTATTAACAGCGAGTTTAAGTCTGCTCTTGCTGTTAATACAGCAGCAATTTCCATCCTTGGGCCCAGTAGGCAAGTGGAAGCTGTCCATTAGCCACTGGGCTAGAAACGCTGATTGACTGCTTTTGAATTAAAAACATTTCTGATCCATGCAACTGTGGAAAAGTGATGAGGAACTTTAATAAGGCAGTATTAAAAAAAAAAATTATTTAACCTGATCAGGACCACAAGTATAATATTCCTCAACCCTAAATTTAGCTAGTAATCTTTAAGTAAATCTGGCCACGGTGATGCCATCACTGGCCTCCTGGGCAGCATGCAAGAGTGATGTCTCAACATTCACTGGAACTCAGCAAGACACTTCCCAAGGCGCGCACAGATCTGTCCAATAAGGGGCAGTGTTGAAAATATAGAATTCATTGCATGACAACACATTACCAGAAATTTCACATGGACATTAGCCAAACCTCTCAAGTACCTACCCTTGTGTGTTGTTAGTTGGTATGATTGCACTAGGATGAGGGTGAGTGTGAGGGGTGGCTAGTGAGATGGGGAAGTGATAATGTAGATAGAGAGGGATGGGTGGAGGTGCAAGTAAGGATGTGCAGGAGAAGGGTAAAGAAGGCAGAGTGATGGGGGATGCAGCCAGGGACCCCCGACAACATCCCTGCTTTTGCCCTCCTGTGCAACGTGCAACCAGGCTGCATTGGTGTCCTGGGGAAATCTCTTCTGCCCTTGGAAGGGAAGAGAACCTCACTGCGTGCTGCGACTCCCTCCATAAGCATATGGAGGGAGTCATGCGTGAGCCTGGGTGCAGACGTGCACCTTTGTGCAATGCTGGTCAGTGTTTGCAGCACCTCAATGCTGTCAAACACTGACAGAACAACAGTCAAACTCAATGTGACCATGGTCCCGTTAAGAAAGCCGGCTGATGACGCGTCATCAGACCCGCTTCCTGTTAATTGGCCGGGAAGCCAGCAGGGCGGACTTAACAAGGCCAATCAAGGGAAAATCCCTTTGACAAAGCAGCTGCAGCCGGGAGTGTGTCCGGAACCCGGCAACCAGCTATCCTGCCGCCACGGAGAAAATCTAGTCCAATGTTACTTTACCTTGGCTCCTTAGAATAGCAGTGCACCAAGGGATGCAACACTGCTATTCAAGAAAGGAGGGAGAGAGAAAACAGGGAACTGCAGGCCAGTTAGCCTGACATGAGTCGTCAGGAAAATGCTGGAATCCATTATTAAGGACATAGTAACAGGGCACTTAGAAAATCATAACAGGATTAGGCAGAGTCAACATGGTTTTATGAAAGGGAAATGGTGTTTGACTAATCTATTAAGAGTTTTTTGAGGACGTAACTAGCAGGGTATATAAAGGGGAACCAGTGGATGTAGTATATTTGGATTTTCAAAAGGTATTCGATAAGATGTCACATGATAGGTTGTTGCACAAGCAAAGGGCTCATGGGGTTGGGAGCAATGGGGGAAAAATTCAGATGCTTTGCGCCTCCAGTTAGCGCCAGGGGTGCAAAGCAACTAGTGCCCAGGCACGGTGCCGCCAACACCTTCCGCGAAATTCAGTGGGAGGTTAGCGGCGGCAGTCACCGTTAGCGCCTGGCGGCGCTGCGCCGCCGATGACGTCATCGCCGTGCGCAGTGCCCCGGCTGCGATCTTCGGTAGCGCCCCGACTTACCGCCGGACGCCCATGTCCGACGGGGTCAGGGGGGGCCTACCTGCAGCCAGGGCAGCGCTAATTAAAGGCGAGGTGCCTGGCGGCCATTTTTCTTGCTGGCCGCCTGCCAGCACCTGCCCCCGTTGCCTTCCCTGGTCTCCTGAGCAGCCCCCCCCGCGGAGTGTCAACTGCGCTCAGTGAGCCCAACAATTCTCGAGTGCCGGGCTCCTTTACCAGCACTCCAATCCCTGGTGACCCAGCTGGGCCCCGGGTCGTGCTGCGCAAGGCCCCTCCCCTTTAAGAAAGGGAGGAAGGCCTGCAGAACCGCGGCACGTAGTCACAAGCTATTCCCTCGCAGCGCCCCAAGAGGGAGGCGGGGCGCTTCCAGTAGCGCCCCTCTTCCCTCTTGGGGCGCTACCGATTAATTTCGGCCGCAGGCGCACTAATTTTTTCGGGGCGTTGGCGAAGTTAGAGCCCCAAAGGGGACGCGACTCAATTTTTCCCCCAATATATTAATATGGATAGAGGATTGTTTAAAGGATCGAAAACAGACAGCAAGAGTAAATGGGTCATTTTCAGGTTGGCAAGCTGTTACTAGTGGGTGCCACAAGGATCAGTGCTCGGACCTCAGCTATTTACAATTTATATTAATGACTTGGATGAGGGGACCGAGTGTAATGTATCCAAGTTTGCTGATAATACAAAGCCAGGTGGGAAAGTAAGCTGTGAGGAGGATACAAAGGGTCTGCAAAGGGAGGTTATTCACTTTGGTAGGAAGAATAGAAAATCAGAATATTTTTTAAATGGTGAGAAACTATTAAATGTTGATGTTCCAAGGGATTTGGGGGTCCTTGTACACAAAACACGGTTAACATGCAGGTACAGCAAGCAATTAGGAAGGCAAATGTTATTTTGGCCTTTATTACAAGGGGGTTGGAGTACAAGAGTAAGGAAGTCTTGCTGCAATTGTACAGGGCTTTGGCGAGACCACACCTGGAGTACGGTGTACAGTTTTGGCCTCCGTACGTAAGGAAGGATTTCCTTAGGAGGTGCAACGAAGGTTCACTAGATTGATTACTGGGATGAGAGTGTTGACCGATGAGGAGATTGAGTAGAATGGGCCTATACTCTTGGGAGTTTAGAAGAATGAGGTGATCACATTGAAACATAAGATTCTTATTCTAAGAAGGCTTGACAGGGTAGATGCGGAGAGGCTGTTTCCCCTGGCTGGTAAGTCTAGAAAGAGCTGAATTCCAGAGGTGAGGTGAGAGTGACTACCCTGGATATCAAGGCAGCATTTGACCGAGTGTGGCGCCAAGGAGCCCTAGTAAAATTGAAGTCAATGGGAATCAGTGGGGAAACTCTCCACTGGCTGGAATCATACCCAGCACAAAGGAAGATGGTTGTGGTTGTTGGGAGGCCAAGGAAGGTGGTTGTTGGAGGCCAATCATCTCATCATCACCGCAGAGCAGTGGCCTCGGCCCAACCATCTTCAGCTGCTTCATCAATGACCTTCCCTCCATCATAAAGTCAGAAGTGGGGATGTTCGCTGATGATTGAAATGTTCAGTCCCATTCACAACTCCTCAGATAATGAAGCAGTCTATGCCCGCATGCAGCAAGATCTGGATAACATTCAGGCTTGGGTGGATATATGGCAAGTAACATTCGCGCCACACAAGTGCCAGGCAATGACCATCTCCAACAAGAGAGCATCTAACCACCACCCCTTGACATTCAACGGCATTACCATGGCCAAATACCATGGCCGAATCCCCCAACATCAATATCCTGGGGGGTCACCATTGACCAGAAACTTAACTGGGCCAGCTACATAAATACTGTGGCTACACAAGCAGGTCAGAGACTGGGTATTCTGCAGCGACTGTTTCACCTCCTGACTCCCCAAATCCCTTCTACCAACTACAAGGCACAAGTCAGGAGTGTAATGGAATACTCTCCATTTGCCTGGATGAGTTCAGCTCCAACAACACTCAAGAAGCTCAACAACATCCAAGACAAAGCAGCCCGCTTGATTGGCACCCCATCCACCACCTTAAACATTCACTCCCTCCACCACCGTTGCTGCAATGTGCACCATCTACAAGATGCACTGCAGCAATTCGCCAAGACTTCTTCGACAGCAACTCCCAAACCCACGACCTCTACCACCTAAAAGCACAAGGGCAACAGATGCATGGGAACACCATCACCTCCAAGTCACACACCATCCTGACTTGGAAATATATCGCCGTTCCTTCATAGTCGTTGGGTCAAAATCCTGGAACTCCCTCCCTAACAGCACTGTGGGAGTACCTTCACCATGCGAACTGCAGCAGTTCAAGGCGGTGGCTCACCACCACCACCTTCTCAAGGGCAATTAGGGATGGGCAATAAATGCTGGCCTTGCCAGAGACGCCCACATCCCAGGAACGAATTAAAAAATAGGGAGCATAGTCTCAGGATAAGTGGTCAGTCATTTAGGAGAGATGAGAAGAAATTTCTTCAGAGGGTTGTGAATCTTTGAAATTCTCTACCCAAGGGGGCTGTGGATGCTCAGTCGTTGAGTACATTCAAGGCTGAAATCAATAGATTTTTGGACTCTAAAGGAATCAAGGGATATGGGGATCGGGCAGGAAAGTGGCGTCAAGGTCGAAGATCAGCCATGATCTTGTTTAATGGTGGAGCACGCTCGAGTGGCCGTATGGCCTATTCCTCCTCCCATTTCTTATATTCTTATTATACTGTGTTAGTTTGAGCTTCTCCAGCACTTTTGTCTTATGTTCACTGTAAAAAGGCAATTTCCATAAGGAGACTGAGGTGTTCAATGATCCAAAACCTGCCTGCTTATGCATGTTATATGTGAGGTAGCATGCCCAGGATTAAATTACTCTCTAATTCTGGTTTATAAAAGGAACCATAGGTCAGTGAGATGCCACTCTTCCAAAAGGCAGAAAGTACTGCTCAAACTAAGAAAAGCAAGTAGGCCAAAACTAATTGATAAAATATATTTATAGGTTAATACACAGAAGCCAGGTGATATAGCAACATAATTAAACTGAAATCAGATCACAAGGAGTTAAAATACCATTTTTAGAAAGTGAAAAGACTTTTAAATGAAAGTGGTTTGTGACTTTCACAAAGTGATGATATATGTGAATCTTAGTTCCTCCGCAGATTTCAGATCTCCAGTCAAAACTAAAATTACAGCAGAATTCCCTGTACTTAAATAAAGCAAAAGCCTTTGAAGTCAGAGCTGTCCATCATCATGATTAAAGACACAATAATGTACAAAATGCTAATGAGCAGATGCTCACCTATCATTTGGTTCCCAGAGACCTGGTAAAGACCATACATTTTCAATTTCAACTCGAGCTTTCAAAACACAGAAATAAGATGAGGAAATTTCCATATTTTGTCATAAATTGCAGACTGGATGCATCACGTGCATGAAATTAATCAACCATCTATTCTGTCATACATGGTATTATCAACAAAGATTTGCTGTACCCATCAGTCTTGGCTCAACGGTAGCACTGTCATTTTAGTTAAAAGGTTGTGGGTTCAAGCCCCACTCCAGAGACTTGAGCACCATAATCCAGACCTTCACTTCAGTGCAGTACTGATGGAGTGCAAGACTGTCAGAGGTGCCGTCTTTTGGATCAAATGTTAAACCGAGACCTCAACTGCCCTCTCAGGTGAATGTAAAAAACCCATGCTATTATTCAAAGAGCAGAGTTCTCCCATTATAATGGCCGAAATGTACCCTCAACCAACATCACAAACAGATTATCTGGTCATTTATCTCATTGGTATTTGTGAGATTTGTGGTGCGAAAATTGGCTGCTGTGTAATGTTCTCCCTAATTTTTTTTGGGGTGCGCCACCCTTTAACCTGCATGGCCCATTCAAAATTTCACACATGTGCGAAATGTCCCAGTGAAAAGCCAGTGATCGGCCTACGCAGAACCTCCAGACAGCTGCGCGGCCTTAGCGGGAACGTTGCTGCTGTGTTTCCCTACATTACAAGTGAGAGAACTTCAAAACTACTTCATTGGCTGTGAAGCACTTTGGGACGGTCCGGAGGCCTTGAAACACACTACATAAATGCAAGCTTTAAATTATGTAAAATGTAGTTATTTTTCTGAACTCATTTATGTCTGGTATACCCATGAACCCATTTATAATAATATACTGTCAACATCCACGGATGGCTGAGAAATATATTACAGCAAAATAGAAAATTCCACCACATAGGATACTAAAAAAAAAAGTAAAAAAAGTATCCTAAGAAATACATTTTTCCCAGGGTCACATGTCTTCCAACCTAGGAGGTATTACATCTTCTAAGCCTCCGTATCACCTCTAGTTCTTTGTATTTTGTTTTCCTTCCCTACCACCCCCATCTCAGAAATCTAGATAATTCTGGAATAAATCCAGTGATAAATAGTGAACAGTTGTAATAATTTTGCCTTTTTTTGCACACGAGAAACCTGGTTTTAATTCACTAAACTCTATTACTCCTTGGTAAAACCACTCCAGCACTTCAACATTTTTTTATTATTTTCCATTTTTTTTTAAAACGGTAATTCATCAAACACAGTGGATCAGTATTTTTCACTTACCAGGGCATGTAATGTGTGACACAACTTGAAGGGCCTCAAGCTGTACCGAAGAATAGTTTGCATGACTCTTCAATATGTTCACTATTCTACTCAAAGTTAAGCTCATGACATCCAGACTCAGAGTACTGAAAATACATAAAATGATTATAGCACAGTAATTAGTGGCATAAAATCAAAATATAGTGTGATATATTTGTAGAATTCTGCTTTTACTTTATTTAAAAGTTTGCAAGGCTTGTAGACTGCATAATGCAGTGGATTTGTACACTATCCTTTTACATCTGGGATCTAGGCTTGAATCCAAAACATACTATCTGGATACAAAACAGACTATTTGGGATACAACTTGGCTCTCTTTTCCCGCCATGAGAATCCAATGTAAATGGCTTTGGACAGTTTCAACTCAGTTTCCAATATATATAGGTCTGCACCAGAACAGAAGCTTTTCTTTCAGATCTAAACCAGTAATATCATGCAAAGATACCACAAGAGCAGCTGGAGTACAAAGGTTAGAAATTCACACTGATGCTATATGGGGTGGTCTTGTGATATTGGGGGCTACACCTTTGAGACAGTGTATTAAAAGGGCTTTACTCTGCAAAGAGCACAGATTGTACTTGACCTGGGAGTTCTTAGCACTGAGCACTACATGCAAAAAGTTAGAAAGTGCTCCAAATTTTCATCAACGAGATCTCCATCTTGATAAGCGCAAACATTTACCAAAGAAATTCTAAAATTAAAAAGTACTCTAAATTCCACTATTGTTTGGATAGCATATCTTCATTAGCAGATCTTCCATGGCATAGCTCATGGCAACTCTAAGGATATGCAGTTTTAAGAATAAGGACGTTATATCATGAAATTCACAGTTTAGCATACTGATTCTAAGATGGTCATTTACATTTAAGGTCACAATGTCTAATTACTGTAAATAGATTCTGAGGTAATTAGAGGATGACTGATTGAATCAGATTGCCCGATTATTCAGGGCAGCTACTTGTAAATCCATGGCTCTTCCCCAACGTCAGCAGAGCTCTGACAAAATGATTGGCTTACTTTCTCTATGATTATTTTGCATCTCTATCAAGTGTGATGGTGCATGCTAGTGACAAGACTTTAGAACATTGACCAAAAAATATATAGTTGCTCATTGTTTGCAAGTCAATGACATGTTAATGAAGTGTTACTGTGGTAAGCAACATTCTGCTAACAGCAACAGACTGTCAACTCTTTCATGGCCTGAATATCCTTGGTAAATGTAAAATATATAAAATAGCAAAATACTGTGGATGCTGGAAATCTAAAATAACAGAAAGTGCTGGAAACACTCAGCAGGTCAGGCAGCATCGAGGAGAGGAGAAACAGAGTCAACATTTTGGGTCGAACCCTTTATCAAAACTGGAAAAGGCTAGGGAGGAGATATTTTTAAGCAGGGGCAGGGAGGAGGGAAGGAAAGAACAAAGGGAAGGTCTGTGAGAGGATAGAAGGCAGGAGAGATTGAATGATAAAAGGGATGATAGTGCAAGGCAAAAGGAGGTAATGGGACAAGTTAAGAAACAAAAGATGGCTCTAGGTGATGTGCAGATGATGATGGCAGCAACATTAATAGCCACCATGTGAGGAAACAAGAGAAAAATAAAGTAATACAGGAGCCAATTTATAGTCTGAAATTGTTGAACTCGATGTTAAGTCCAGAAGGCTGTAAAGTGCCTAATAGAAAGACGAGGTGCTGTTCCTCGAGCTTACGTTGAGCTTTGTTGGAACAATGTAAAAGGCCGAGGACAGAGTGATCAGAGTGGGAGTGGAGGGGAGAATTAAAGTGACAGGCGACCGGAAGCTCGGGGTCATGCTTGCAGATTGAACGGAGGTGTTCCGCAAAGCGGTCACCCAATTTGCGTTTGGTCTCCCCAATGTAAAGGAGACATGAACACTCTCGACTTCTCTTCAGCAGCACCGACACACTCTATCTCAAAGCTGTCCTGGTCCACAGTTCCATTTCATCCTTCAACTCATCTGAGGCTTCAACAAAAAACTTTTCTTATTCTTTTCAGATGTCAAGGATCGCAAGCTTCATCAACTCTTGGACACCAATGCCCCTCTGGAACCTTCCTCCTCTTCACTCTCTTCTGACCCCATCCCTTCTTCCAATCTGACCCCCTGCTGTGTTTTCACTATCCCCTCTGATCTTCCCCTCTCTGACCCCGAACGATCAGTCCTTCGCAAAGGCCAGAGCTTCATCCCCTTATGCCTCCATTTAAATTAAATCGAGAGCTCGGCACGACGCCAAGCTCTTTTTCCATCTTCTTTCGTCTCCGTGCCCACTTCTTTGGCCAGGAGTCTTGCCCCCCGCACAGCGGACCCTTTCTCCCGCTTTCAGAATTCTCGGTCTACCTGGACCCCTCCCTCTGGCCCATTACCCTCTCTAGATATTTTCATTGCTAACTGCTATATCAAATATATACACAAATATACTTTCTACTGTAAATCACTTCTAAAAAGTATCACCCTTTGAATTTTAAATGTAGAATACCGCAAACTAGAATTACGAGGACATAAGGCACCACAACATATTTCTAAATTAGCAGTATTCTCGGCACAGAAATCAAAAGCCGATACCATTGTTATTTTTTTTACAACTAAGAGGTTACCACAGGAAGTTCCTGAAACACCACAATTCAATATTTTCTCAATGGAGCCACATCTGTGCAATAATCACTTATCATTGTACAATTATCAGCCAATGTCCAATTTTCCCTAAGTTTAGAGTCAGCAGCAATAAGAGAACCTCGTCAGCAGTTGGTTCCCAATCTCAGCTGCGTCGTTAGGGCAAAGGCATCATGTGGTGATCAGAGAAACAGGGAGGGGAAAAAAAACATCAGACCCTCACTAATCAGGCTCTTGCATAGCTTCTAGCTGGAAAAAGAGGGGCTACTCTCCTACTTTCTCCTGTGGCCAGTGTGTTGTACAAGCCCCATGAACACCTCAAATATAAGTAGAAAAAATGAACTTACAGTAAGGCATACTGCACTGAAGCACAATTATCCAGCACCATGGAGTGGTGGAATGTAGGCTTCCATCTACAATAACTCGCACTATGGGCTCGATTTTCAGTGTGCCGTGGAGTCGGGATTGGAGGTGTGCGGGGGTTAAATTCCCGAAATCGGGGGTCCTGACCCCATGCCAGTTTCAAAGGAGGCGGGTACCCGCCCCGCACTGGGACCCGCCACCCCGAGGCAGGAAGGAATTAGTGCCAATTAACTGCCTGTTTACAGGTAGTTAACAGGCAGTTTTTAGCCTAATCCCTATTTTTAAGCTTGAACTGTGGGATTCCCGATGGCTCCAAACCACGTCAAGTTGGAGTCGTCGGGCCGTCGGGTTGAAGGGCTTGGAGGGGTCGAGATGTCAGTGTTCAGGTGAGTGATGTGTGCATAAGTGCAAAGGTAAGTGTGTTTGGTGTGTCTAAAGTGATTAAAGAAGTGTAAATTACCTTTTCTTACCTTTACAGCCTTCCTTCCTTTAGGTTCGGGGAGTCCCTCATCTCCCCAGCATAGAAAGCAGAATGGCTGCGAACTGTCAAAAGTGACAGCCTGCAGCTTTCTGTGCAGGAGAGATTTCTAACCGAGTCTGTGGAGAAGGACTCATGTTAGAAGTAAGACTGTCAGTGTTTGACAGCTTCAAACAGCTGTGAAACACTGATATTTCATCTGTCAAAACGTTTTGACAGATGAAATTTCAGTCTGTGACGTCACCTGTTGCCGGGTGGCCCTTAATTGGCCTGAGCGGGCTCAACAAGGTCAATCAAGTTAAAATCGTGTGGATTAGCCGCATCTCAATGGAGGTGGGACTGCAGCCCTGAAAGTTGTAGTCCCGCCTCCAACTCGACTCCTGAATGAAAATCCAGCCCATTGAGTTGTCAATCCCAGCAATGTTGTTTTTGGAGGTTAGATTATTGCCCCCAAAGAACAGAAGGAGAACTAAAGATACCAGCTCTTATAGACATCCCCATGGTCTGCTTCAGAACAGCGCTCAAAAAGCTGGGAACAGTTAACCTAACATCTGTACATTGCACAGGAAAATCTGTGCTGTAACTTTAGCTGGAGAAAAGGAGTAAGCAGCTTTAAAAAAGTGTTATGATTCCTGCAAAAACATACAAAGATTTACCTTCCCAGAAATAGCTTATTAAGGAGTTTGCAGGCACTTTGCAGGACATCACAAGAGTCTGAATGTTTTTTCATTAGGTCCAGAATGTTGATATGTATCCCTTTTGCCAACAGAAGCTTTCTTATTTGTACTATTAAACAAAAAAAAACACACTATTAAAAAAAAAACTGGTTGCTTCAATATTTTATTGTATGTTTTCTCATCTTTAACTCACCGCTTTGGTCTGCCAAAGTTGCCAGAGCATTTGCAGCTGCCTGAAACACTTCTTTTGATGTGGAATGTAATAACATGGCTGTCATCACCAGTCTGTGAACTGGGTAGCTACAATATAATAAGATATTACTTTGAAGTATTCTGATCAGAATTATACAAATAGTAAGAAACCTTTCAAAAGATGCTTCAGTTACAAAAACACTGATGTCACAGCAAAGCATATTTTAATAGAAATTATATGCCAATACCATGCTTCTTCATCTTCAAACTTTGTATGAAGATCATTCTGATACACGAGTAGATTGTTCAGTGCCCAACAAGCTGCTTCCTGAAAGTTACAAAAAAGTGATCACTTTTGTGCTCCGCATGTTTTCGTACGCTAGTGCTTTGCACCTTCAACTAGTCACAACCAGAATTTTTTTCCCTCCAATAAAAACTCTGACTATTTTTTCCCTTTTGAATCACCTATTTTAGATGTGTCTCCTTTAATCTTTTCTTTGAAAAATCTAATTTGGCCAATCCAACATGACAGCATGATATATAAGAGGACATGTGATAAGAGGAAACACAAAGTGAAAAGTTGAAAAAACAAACATCTCTGTTGTGCAACACATACAGGCCTGGGAACTGCGGTTTATACAAAATAAACCTTTTGTTCACAGCTGCTGCAGGTCAGGTGGCCCATTTCTGAGTTGCTTTTTGTAAGCTATCCAGTTTTCAATGTATATCCTCTATAGATATCATCTGTGAAATTCACACTTTAATACTCAAATGCATTCACTTGAAGTAATAATCACAGAATACATCAGTTTAGCACAACTATTAATGGTTCGAGCAGTGTAAATATGACACTGTTCTGAAGCAATGAGTGAAGATTCTTAATTGTAAATGATTGCAAACTGAACAGGTTTGTGAAGCTGGGATTTCAATACTGTAAGCAAAGATTTGTCACTACTTCATTTTTTGAAGAAAGTATGCCACCACTTCTACTTGTTCCACTGTTGTTTCACATCCTTACTTTTTTCTCCCCTCACCTCACCTCATACTGTGGTTCAGTTCCACTGCCATCAACAACTCTCCAATGTCTAAGTAGCTATTCATAAGTGAACCTAAACAGTGAATATGTGACTACAAGAGGCATCACAATCAGGCCCAATACTTTCTTCACCCAATGTCCATAAACACACTCCTTTCCAGCAGGAATCACTGGACAGTAATCAGAAATTAGAACTCTGGAAGCTTATTCCCCCTCCGTTGAACGAGGGTGCTGAGGCTAACTAATACACTCACAGCCATTCAGGGAACATCAGCAAATAACAGTAAAGGCCAAGGATCAAATCTGGATGCATCCTAATCTATATGGTTTAATACCACACTGTACAGTGCACCTACCGGTTGAGCTACTTGAAGGTTTTTTTTGTTGTTTTCTTTAACAATAACATGGCATTCTCTGCTTTACAGAAGACTTTTTAAAACAAGCCAATTTTACAGAACAAAACTGACTCTACTTGAGCGATTGGGGTGGGGGGTGGAATTTCTTCAGTTGGTTTTCAGTGCTTCAACTGAATTTAAAACCTTCAGAAAAATTCAGTATTACTGTACTTGATACATCAATTTCAGCAAAGCAAAACAATGATACTGAGGATGCTGGTTTACTTCCTAAAAGTTTTAAACAACTATATATTTAAAAAATATGAAAATCAAACATTTCAAGTGAGAACCTAAGAACATATGAATTAGGAGCAGGAGTAGGCCATACGGCCCCTCTAGCCTACTCTGCCATTCAATAAGATAATGGCTGATCTTCAACCTTAACTCCGCTTTCCTGCCCTATCTCCATACCCCTCGATTCCAAAAATCTATCTATCTAAGCTTTGAATATACACAACGACTGAGCATCCACAGCACTTTGGGTCAGAGAATTTCAAAGATTCGCAACCCTCTGAGTGAAGAAATTCCTCCGCATCTCAGTCTTAAAAGGCCGACCGCTTATCCTGAGACTATGCCCCTAGTTCAACACTCTCCCAGCATTTATCCTGTCAATGCCCCTCAGAGTCTTCTCATTCTTCTAAACTCGAGAGTATAGGCCCATTCTACTGAATCTCTCTTCATAGGACAACACTCTCATCCCAGGGATCAATCTAGTGAACCTTCGTGGCATCGCCTATAAGGCAAGTATATCCTTCCTTAGATAAGGAGACCAAAACTGTGCCCAGTACTCCAGGTGTGGTCTCACCAGAGCCCTGTACAATTGTAGCAAGACTTTCTGACTCTTGTACTCCAACCCTCTAGCAATAAAGGCCAACATGCCATTCGCCTTCTTAATTGCTTGCTGTAACTGCATGCTAACTCTCTATGTTTCTTGTACTAGGACACCTAAATCTCTCTGAACACGAACATTTAATAGTTTCTCACTATTTAAAAAATATTTTGTTTTTCTATTCTTCCTACCCAAGTGAATAACCTCACATTTCCCCACATTATACTCCATCGGCCACCTTATTACCCACTCACTTAACCTGTCTATATCCCTTTGAAGGCTCTTTGACCGTGATTTTATTAATGGAGGCGGGTTGGGTGCGGGTCAGGTGGTTTCCGGCTTCCAGTCCCGCCCCCAGCTGCATCCGCTCCACAGACGTGATTTTCCCCTGATTGACCTCGTTAAGCCCGCCCTGCGGGCTTGCCGGCTAATTAAGAGGAAGCGGGTCAGATGACATCATTTGATGACACGTCAGCTGCTGGTTTCCTTAAAGGGACCATGCACAATTTTATTTTGACAGTTGATTTCTCAGTGTTTGATAGCATTGAGGTGCTGAAAACACTGACAATCACTGCACAAAGGTGACCTCTTGCACCCAGGCTCTCCAATGACTCCCTCCATAGGCTGGAATAGATGGCAGCTGCAGGCGAGGTGGCAGAAGCGATCTGTCACTGGTGAAAGAGGTTCTCCCAATGAGGTGGCACTGGACATGAATTTAAAAACTTGTAACCTAAAGAAAAGTATAAATGTATTAAAAATGCAGTTCCCAACATTCTCTTTCCTCTGAGATTCACCATGTGCAACACTGGATCCTTCACACCACTTCAGCAGCGGTCATCAATCCAGAAACATTACAGCAGACTCAACACGCCACACTTACCTGGCGTGGTGTCCGGATGTCGGGAAACCCGAGCCAGAAACGGCAAAATTCAAAAATAGGCCATAAACTACTTGTTAATAGGCAGGTAATTGTCTTTAATCCTCTTCCCGCCGCTGGCTGTCGGGACCATTCCGACACTTGGGATTGCAACCCGCCGCCAATAAAAACGATTTTAACCTTTGACCCATCTCCAAACCCACCCTCTGAGCGCTGGCAAAATCCAGCCCTTTGTGTCCTCCTCACATCTTACTGCTCTTACCTAGCTTTGTATCGTCAGCAAACTTGGATACATTGCACTCGGTCCCTTCATCAAAGTCATTAATATAGATTATAAATAGCTGAGGCCCAAGCACTGATACTTGCGGCACCCCACTAGTTACAGTCTGCCAATCTGAAAATGACCCATTTATCCCTACTCTCTGTTTTGTGTCTGTTAACCAATCCTTTATCCATGCTAATACATTACCCCCAACCCCATGTGCCCTTATCTTGCGTAACAACCTTTTATGTGGCACCTTATCGTATGCCTTTTGGAAATCCAAATATACTACATCCACTGGTTCCCCTTTATCCTGCTAGTTACGTCCTCAAAAAGCTTTAATAAATTTGTTAAACACGATTTACTTTTCATAAAACTATGTTGACTCTGCCGAATCATATTATGATTTTCTAAGTACCCTGTTACCACTTCCTTAATAATGGATTCCAGCATTTTCCCGACGACTGATGTCAGGCTAACTGGCCTGTAGTTCCCAGTTTTCTCTCTCCCTCCTTTCTTGAATAGCAGGGCTACATTTGATACCTTCCAATCCGCTGGGACCATTCCTGAATCTAGGAAAACAGTAATATCCCTCACCTGGACTTTCGTGTTCTCCTTGTACAATTCCAAAGCTTTACAGCAAGCCTCCATCCAGCAAAGATCATCTTTTCTTTTATCAAGATCCTTGTTCACAAATATTGTTTCAGCTTTGTAAAGAGACATTAAACGTATTAGTATCGCTTTACATCAAATGAAGTTCTATCATTGAAGCAAGCGATTCATCACTCAGATCTACTCAGAAATTGGGATTTCATGTATAAATTGTGGTATTCAGGCAGCAAATGATACTGCACATAGTAAAAGAAAGAAATTGCGTGATTAGTCTGATGTTAGGCTGTGCCAAATCATTAGCTTTCAGCAGCAATTTGACAGGAACAGACATGACGGTTAGTGTTAAAAAGCAAAACAAACAGATCAATCAGAATTTGTAAAGACAAAAAGGTGTTTAAGGGTCTATCCCTGAAACATCAATCAGATTCTGAGCTCTCCATCCGAAATGTTAACCTTTCTTTTTTCTTGACAGATGCTGAAAACTTGCTATGTACTTCCAGCATTTTCTTATTTTAGTACAGCTAGCCAATTCAATGAGTATTTAATTTGGATTTAACCCAAAACTCAGTTGTTCCACATCATTTTTATTTTGAAAAAACAGCTTTAATTCATCCCTGTAAATTAGATTACATGGATTACATTAGAGCTTCAAGGTAAAGCATCATGGAGATCTAGGACAGCAGATGAATTTCCCTTACTCTGCTGTGCGGAGTTCTCAGTTGCAGTCATTCTACTTCAGGAAAGTGCCAAGTGAAGGCCTGGTGTCTCCAAATGGGCAGTGGGAGAGGGAAATGCAAAGGGGAATCTCCACTGGACCCCTCTCATGATTTCTAAAGGCTCTCCAAAATCAACATTAGTATTTTGGTGAGATGACTTTCAAAAGGATGATGAAGTGCATTTGCAAAACAGGAAGTTGTGCTCCACATCTTTGAACAAAGTTTCGACTGAATTCTTAGAAACACACATATTTTTGGAATGTTACTTACTTAAAAGAGCCAAACTGCTCAGAGCTGCAGCCTGTAATGTACCATTCTCTGGATATTTCAGAACTGCCTTAATGACAACCTCATGCACTCCATTCAGTACCAAAATATTGTAAAAATTATCTGGAAAACAAAAATTAAATTCAGTTTATTGATTATTTCAACTTCTCTTCAATAAAGTGCTTTCCAACATGGATAGGTGTTCATTAACATTGCATTACAGTTTTAAGTAAGAAATTAAACTTACCAAGTGTAAACCTCTGAAATAAACAGCAACCAATTTCATGAATTGCCTCACTGTCAGGAAATCTCTTCATTATATCAGTTACCAGACTGTAACATTTTTCATTTCCAGACATCAGAATTTCTACATTATTTTCTGAAAATAAAAATGTACATTCAATTTTGCATGGAAGAAAACTAATTCTCAGCTCCCTTGCACTTATTGTTTGAGCATTTATCTTGAAGTAACTGGTCACAGATTTGTCACGGTCTCCATTGTCGCACCTCACAGCCAGTGACAGATGTAATTTAAGAACACTAAACCCATTTTCTCTCCCTTTGCAACTGTTTGAAATTAGTTGTGGACCGTCAATCTCTGGATAGGATCAAATTAGTAACTATTGAAAATATGAAGCAGGAAGGTTGTTTGCTCATCCATCCCATCATTACAACTTAAATGATCACTTTTTAAACAATTTGATAAACAGTCCTGAAAAGAGATTATTCAGCAAATTGACTTACGTGGACCAGCCAAAGGAAGCAGAGCCCTCAGAGCATGCAGTACCGTATCTTCATGTTCACTAAAGTTTTTTATGGCTTCCAAAATGACCGAGTGATCTTTCACTTCCACAAATTCAATCACCTGCTCATCTGGAACTTAAATCAAAACCGAACATTATATATCAGGCATCAAAAATAAATGCAGAACAAAAGCCCAGCCACTTGTACAAGATGGATGGGTTGCACCTCAACAGGGCTGGGACCAATGTCCTCACAGGGAGGTTTACAGTGCTGTGGGGGAGGATTTAAACTAACCTGGCAGGGGGAGGGGCACCAGATGAAGTATTAGAGAGGAGAAACAAGGTGCACAGAGGACTGGGAGAGACAAACAGCATTAGAATAAGTTCAGAAATAGGAGGGATCAGACAGGAGGGAAATGCTAAGCAGGCTTAGAGTGCATATGTATGAATGCCCGGAGCATGGTAAATAAGTTTGGTGAGCTACACGCATAAATAGCCACATGGCATTATTGTGATATAGAAGCAATACCAAAGACCTGGCTCAAACAAAAGGGGGAAATGTGCACTTAATATTCCTGGCTACAATGTATTCAGGAAAGATAGGGAACGGACGAAAAGGAGTGGGGGTGGTAGTATTGATCAAAGATACTGTTACAGCAGTAGAAAGGAATGATGCACTTGAGGGTTCATAGACAGAATCTATTTGATTAGAATTAAGGAATAGAGGAGCTATTAATGCTGCTGCGTATAACTATACGCCACCGAAAAGTGGGAAGGAATTAGAGGAGCAAATATGCAGACAAATTGCAGAAAGATGCAACAACTATAGGGTACCGATAATGGGGGACTTCAATTATCCTAATATAGGCTGGGAAAATAATGGTGTAAACGGCAAAGAGGGGAAGGAATTCTTTAAATGTATACAAGAGAATTTTCTTGATCAGTATATTTACAGCACAACAAGATAGGAAGCCGTGCTGGATCGAGTTCTGGGAAATTAAGTGGAGCAAGTTTCAGTGGGAAAGCATTCGGGAAACAGTGATCACAATATTAGGTATAGAATAGTTACGAAAAAAGACGAGGAAAAATCAAATGTGAAAATATTCAACTGGAGGGGGGCTAATTTTAGTGAGTTGAAAAGGGATCTGGCCCAGGTGGATTGGAATCAAAGATTAGCAGGTAAAACAATAAATGAGCAATGGAGGCCTTCAAAGAGGAGATAGTTCGGGTACAGACTAGACACATTCACAGGAGGGGAAAGAAAGGGCATCTAAAGCTAGAGCTCCCTGAATGACTAAAGATAGAGAGATTAAAATGAAACAGAAAAAGGAGGCTTATGAGAAGTGTCAGGTTCATAATTCAGTAGATAACCAAGTTGAATACAAAAAGTAGTGAAGAACTGAAAAAGGAAATAAGAAAGGCAAAGAGAGTGTATGAGAATAGATTAGCAGGTAATATAAAAGGGAACCCAAAAGTCTTTTACAAATATATAAATAGTAAAAAGGTAGTCAGAAGGAAGGGTGGGGCCAATTACAGACCAAAAACGATGATCTTGTGGAGGCAGAGGGCATGGCTACGGTACTAATTGAATACTTTGCATCTGTCTTCACTGAAGAAGAGGGTGCTGCCAATGTCACAGTAAAAGGAGGAGAGAGTAGAGAAATTGGGTAGGATGCAATAAAGAGGGGGTACTTAAAAGGTTTGTAGCACTGTAGAAAAGTCACCCGGTCCATTCTAGGTTTCTGAGGGAAGGGTGGAAATTTGGGAGGCTCTGGCCATAATTTCCAATCTTCTTTAAATATAAGAGTGGTGCAACAGGACTGGAGGATTGCAAACGTTACACCCCTTTTTTTTTTTTTTTTTTAAATGGGGAGGGGGATAAACCTGGCAATTACAGGCCAGTCAGCCTAACGTCGTTGGTGGGGAAACTTTTAGAGACGTTAATCCAGGACACAATCACTTGCACTTGGAAAATCATGGGTTAATAAATGAAAGCCAGCATGCATTTGTTACAGGCAAATCATGTTAACTAACTTGATTGAGTTCTTTGATGATGTCTGAGCGAGCGGACCTGCAGGAGGAACGGAGTCGGAGACCGGGGATAAAGGCAAAGCAGAGCAGAGACCTGGGAGCCTGAGCAAACAAACCTGCGGCAGGAACGGAGTCGGACACTGGGGATAAAGGCAGCGCGGAGCAGAGACCTGGGTGTCTGAGCGAGCGGACTACCTGCGAGGGGGACAGTCGGCAAGTGACACAACGAAGGAGTGATGTCAGTATTCAAAGGTGTCGCTGGCACAAAGGAGCTGAGAGGCGAGTATACGGTATTTGTGGTAAGTTTTTTTGTTCTGTTTTTAGTATATTTCTGCGAAGTAGTTCATAGCCTATCTAATAGAGGGAAGTGCCAATTGGAGGGTAGCTCGAGTGTTTCTTGTTAAGTTTATTTCTGCTAAATTACCTCCATAGTCTGGTAAATAGAGGCATGGTAGGGCAGCTCAGTCCCATGATTTGCACATCCTGTGCCATGTGGGATATCCTGGACATCTCTTGTGGCCTGAACAACCACGTGTGCAGGAAGTGTCACCAACTACAACAACTCGAGCTCCGAGTTTCGGAGTTTGAGCGGCAGCTGGAGCTACTACAGTGCATCCGCGAGGCTGAGAAATACTTGGAAAGCACGTTCCTAGAAGTGTTCATCCCACAGCCTCAGAATGTGCAGGCAGAGAGGGAATGGGTGACCACCAGACAGAGAAGGAGGACCAGGCAAGTAGGGCCGGAGTCCCAAGAGTGCATCTCGCTCGCTAACCGGTTCACAGTTCTGGAAACTGAAGGGGGTGATGGCTCCTCTGGGGAGAGCAGCCAGAGCCAAGGCCTGCACCGGGGGGGGGGGGGGGAGGGGGAGGGGGAGGGAGGGGGAGGAAGAAGAGTGGAACAGCAATAGTGATAGGGGATCAGATAGGCGTTTCTCTGGACGCAGACGTGACTCCAGGATGGTAAGTTGCCTCCCTGGTGCCAGGGTCAAGGATGCCACCGAGCGGCTGCCGGATACTCTGAGGGGAGAGGGTGAACTGCTAGAGGTCATTGTCCATATCGGTACCAACAACATAGGCAGAAAGAGGGATGTGGTCCTGCAGGCAGACTATAGAAACATAGAAGATAGGAGCAGGAGTAGGCCATTCGGGCCCTCGAGCCTGCTCCACCATTCAATGCGATCATGGCTGATCATCCAAATTCAGTACCCTGTCCCTGCTTTCTCCCCATATCCCTTGATCCCTTTAGCCTTAAGAAATATATCTAACTCCTTCTTGAATATATTTAAGAATGAATTGGCCTCAACTGTCTTCTGTGGTAGAGAATTCCACTGGTTCACCACTCTCTGGGTGAAGAAATTCCTCCTCATCTCAGCCCTAAATGGCTTACCCCTTATCCTTAGACTGTGACCCCTAGTTCTGGACTCCCCTGCCATCGGGAACAGCCTTCCTGCATCTAGTCTGCCTAGTCCTGTTAGAATTTTATAAGTTTCAATGAGATCCCCTCTCATTCTTCTAAACTCCAGCGAGTATAAGCCCAATCGACCCAATCTTTCCTCATACGTCATTCCTGCCACCCCAGGTATCAGTCTGGTGAATCGTCGCTGCACTCCCTCCATGGCAAGAACATCCTTCCTCAGATAAAGGCGACGAAAACTGCACACAATACTCAAGGTGTGGTCTCACCAAGGCCCTGTACAACTGCAGCAAGACATCCTTGCTCCTGTACTCAAATCCTCTCGCCACGAAGGCCAGCATACCATTTGCCTTCTTAACTGCCTGCTGCACCTGCATGCTTACCTTCAGCGACTGGTGCACAAGGACACCCAGGTCTCGTTGCACTTCCCCTTTTCCCAATCTATTGCCGTTCAGATAATAATCTGCCTTCCTGTTTTTGCAAGCAAAGTGGATAACCTCGCATTTATCCACATTATACTGCATCTGCCTTGCATCTGCCCAAATCGTACTGGAGTTTCTCTGCATCCTCCTCACAGCACACACGCCCACCCAGGGAGCTAGGAAAGAGATTAAAAAGCAGGACCTCAAAAAGGTACTAATCTCTGGATTACTTCCGGTGCCACATGCTAGGGAGTACAGGAATAGGAGGATAGAACAGATGAATGCGTGGCTGGAGACATGGTGCAGGAGGGAGGGCTTTAGATTCCGGAGGCATTGGGACCATTTCTGGGGAAGGTGGGACCTGTACAAGCTGGACAGGTTACACCTCAACAGAGCCAGGACCAATATTCTCGTGGGAAGGTTTGCTAGTGCTGTTGGGGAGGGTTTAAACTAGCATAGTAGGGGATGGGCACCAGCATGTAGGAGTGGAGGGGAGGAATGGGGTGCATGGAAGAGTGAGTGTGTTGGATGGTACTGGAGGGCAAGGTAGTGCTGGAGGCAGAAGTAGTACGATATTAGATAGGAGCAGACTAAGAAAAATTCAAAAATGGGTTTAAAATGCACGTACGTAAACGCACAAAGTGTGGTGATTAAGGTTGGTGAGCTACAAGCACAATTAGCCGTGTGGCAATATGATGTTGTGGCAATAACGGAAATGTGGCTTAAAAACGGTGAGGACTGGGCACTGAATATTCAAGGGTACAAGGTGTTCAGCAAAGATAGGGAAGGAAAAAAGGGAGGTGGGGTGGCAGTGCTGATTAAGGAAGGCATTGTAGTGTTGGAAATGGAGGATGTTTTTGAGGGGACATGGACAGAATCCATTTGGTTAGAGCTGAGGAGCAAAAGGGTTTCATCACGCTATTGGGGGTATTCTACAGGCCTCCAAAATGAGAGATGGAGGTAGAGGAGCAAATCTGCAGGGAAATCGCAGAGACATGCAAGAGTATAGAGTGGTGATATTGGGGGACTTTAATTACCCAAATATCAATTGGGATAATGCTAGGGTAAAGGGAAAGGAGGGGAGGAATTTCTTAAATGTGTTCAGGAGAATTTCCTTGATAAGTATGTTCTTGCCCCAACTAGGAAGGAGGCATTGCTGGATCTGGTGCTGGGGAATGAGGTGGGCCAGGTCGACCAAGTGTCTGTGGGAGAACACATGGGTAGGAGTGATCATAGAAACATAGAAAATAGGAGCAGGAGTAGGCCATTCGGCCCTTCAAGCCTGCTCCGCTATTCAATGCGATCATGGCTGATCATCCAATTTCAGTACCCTGTCCCTGCCTTCTCCCCATATCGCTTGATCCCTTTAATAGAAAAAAACGCAAGTTCGATGCGCTGCCTCTCCGGCGCACGCGTTCCACCCGTCAACCCCTTCTTTTAGGAGGAGATCGGAAGTGCCGGTTTACCGCGCATTCGCACTGCATGCTTGAAACCAGCACTTTCGTTGGGCCTACGCGTGAGTACCCCATGCTGGGACCCGAATTTCTGGGCCAATAATTCCAGGATAACACTGACCCCGAGGTGATTTGAACACGCAGCCTTCTGATCTAGAGTCAGAAGCGCTACCATTGCGCCACGAGGTCCATCGTATCATAAGATTTAGATTAGCAATGGAGAGGAACAATCTAGAGTGGAACTTCTAAACTAGAATAGGGCTAACTTCAATGGGATGCAGAAGGATCGAGCCAGGGTAAAATGGAACCAAAGACTGACAGGAAAAACTGTAATAGAACAATGGGTGATCTTTAAGGAGATGTTCCAAGTACAGGCTAGGTACATTCCAACAAGAGGGAAGGGTAAGGGAACCAAAGCAAGGGCTCCGTGAATGACAAGGGAGATAGAGAAGATGATGGAACAAAAAAAAGAGGGTGCATGATGAATGTCAGGTGAATTCTTCAAGGGAAAACCAGACCAAATATAATAAGTTGAGAGGGGAAGTGAAGATGAAAATAAGATTTGCAAAGAGAGAATATGAGAGTAGAATGGCAGTTAACATAAAAGGGAACCCAAAAATCTTCTACCGGCATGTAAACAGTAAGCGGGTAGTAAGAGGCGGGGTGGGGCCTATTAGGGACAAAGGTGGTGATATACTGCAAGCCTAGAGGCGCAGGGCAAGGCTAGAATACTCAATGAGTACTTTGTATCGGTGTTTACCAAGGAGGTGGATGCTGATAAAATATCGGTAGAAGCGGAAAAGGTAGAAGCAATGGAAGGGGGAAAATTGATAGACACGTTGTACCAGAAAGATTGTGTGTGCTTAGAGTGGATAAGTCGCCTGGTCCAGATGGCTTGAATCCCAGGTTGCTAAGGGAATTAGGGGAGGAGGTAGCAGAAGGGCTTGCCATAATTTTCCAATCTTCCTTAGATGTCAGGGAGGTGCCTGAGGATTGGAAAGTGGCAAATGTGACACCATTGTTCAAGAAAGGGTGCAAGGACAATCCTCATAAATGCAGGCCAGTCAGTTTAACAATAATCAAGGAAAAAACTAACAGGCACTTGGAGAGGTTTAAGCTAATTAAGGAGAGCCAACACGGATTTGTAAAAGGCAGATCCTGTTTGATTAATCTAATTGAATTTTTTGATGAAGTAACAGGGATGATTGATGAAGGGAATGCAATGGGTGTTGTCTACATGGATTTTAGGAAGGCGTTTGACAAAGTACCACATAGAAGGCTGGTTAACAAAATTGAGGCTCATGGAATAGCTGGGTCAGTGGCAGCTTGGATAAGGGATTGGCTTAAGGACAGAAAACAGCAAGTTGTGGTTGCTTTTCAGACTGGAGGATGGTAGACACTGGTGTTCCCCAAAGGTCAGCAGTGGGGTCACTGCTTTTTTTGATATATATGACCTGGGTATTAGAATTTCTAAATTTGCCGATGACACCAAACTTGGAGGTGTGGCAAACGGTGAGGATGATACCAATCGACTGCAACAGGACATAGAAAGGCTAGCAGAATGGGCGGACAAGTGGCAGATGGAATTTAATAGAGAGGTGTGAGGTGCTGCATTTTGACAGAAGGAACCGGGAGAGGCAATATACACTTAATGGCACAGTTTTAAAGAGTGTGCAGGGATAGAGGGATCTGGGAGTTAATGTGCATCGGTCCCTGAAGGTGGCGGGACATATCAAGAGAGTGGTTAGCAAAGCATATGGGATCTAGGGCTTCATAAACAGAGGTATTGAGTACAAAAGTAGAGAAGTTATGCTGAACCTTTATAAAGTGCTGGTTAGGCCACAGCTGGAGTATTGCGTCCAGTTCTGGTCACCACACTTTAAGAAGGATGTGAAAGCCCTCGAGAGGGTGCAGAGGAGATTTACCAGAATGGTTCCGGGGATGGGGGAATCTTAGCTACAAGAACAGGTTGGAGAAGTTGGATTTGTTTTCATTAGAGCAAAGGAGGTTGAGGGGTGTACAAGATTATGGCGGGTTTGGATAGGCTAGACGTGGAAAGGCTGTTCCCATTAGTTGATGGTACAAGGACGAGAGGACACAGATTTAAGGTTTTGGGCAAGAGATATGGGGGGGGGGGGTGGCGGGGGGGATGTGAGGGAAAACTTTTTTACGCAGCGAGTGGCGAGGACCTGGAACTCGCTGCTGATGGAAGCGGAGACACTCAATGTTTTCAAGGGGAGACTGGATAAGCACTTGAGGGAAATAAACTTACAGGGCTACGGGGATAGAGCGGGGCAATGGAACTGACTGGATTGCTCTACAGAGCGCCGGCATGGACTCGATGGGCTGAATGGCCTCCTTCTGTGCCATTATGACTCTAAGTAACGGAGAGGGTTGATGAATGTAGTGTCGTTGATGTTGTGTATATGGACTTTCAAAAGGCATTTGATAAAATACCACATAATATAATTGTTAGCAAAATTGAAGCCCATGGGATTAAAGGAGCAGTGGTGCATGGATTTGAAATTGGCTAAGGGACAAAAAGCAGAGAGTAGAGGTGAACAGTTGTTTTTCAGATTGGAGTGAAGTGTGCAGTGGTGTCCCCCAGGGGTCAGTGTTAGGACTACTGCTCTTTTTGATATATATTAATGACCTGGACTTGGGTATACAGGGCATAATTTCAAAGTTTGCAAAGGACACAAAACTCAGAAATGTAGTAAACAGTGAGGAGAATAGTAACAGACTTCAGTAGCACATAGACTGGTGAAATGGGGAGACACATGGCAGATGAAATTTAACGCAGAGAAGTGTGAAGTGATTCATTTTGGTAGGAAGAATGAGGAGAGGCAATATAAACGAAATGGTGCAAGAACAGAGAGACCTGGGGGTATACATACACAAGTCTTTGAAGGTAGCAGGACTAGTTGAGAAGGCTTTTAAAAAGACATACAGGATCCTTGGCTTTATAAATAGAGGCACAAAGTACAAAAGCAAGGAAGTTATGCTAAACCTTTATAAAACACTGGTTAGGCCCCAGCTGGAGTACTGTGGCCAATTCTGGGCACCACAGTTCAGGAAGGATGTCAAGGCCTTAGAGTGGGTGCAGAGGCGATTTACTAGAAAAGGTACCAGGGATGAAAGGCTTCAGTTACATGGAGAGATGAGAGAAACTGGGCTACTTCTCCTTAAAGCAGAGAAGGGGAGATTTGATAGAGGTGTTCAAAAATCATGAATGGTTTTGAGAGAGTAAATAAGAAGAAACTGTTGCCAGTGGCAGAAGGGTCTGTAACCAGAGGACACAGATTTAAGGTAATTGCCAAAAGAACCAGAGGCGGTGTGAAGAAAAAATTTAGGCAGCGATTGTTAGGCTCTGGAATGCACTGCAAGAAAGGGTGGTGGAAGCAGGTTCAATAAGAACTTTCAAAAGAGAATTGATAAATACTTGAAAAGGAAAAAATTGCAGGGCTGTGGGGAAAGAGCAGGAGAGTGGGACGAATTGGATAGCTCAAGATCAGCACAGGCACAATGAGCTGAATGGCCTCCTCCTGTGCAGTATAATTCTATGGCTACATGATTCCACGACTGTTGTCAATCAATGCAATGACCTACACAGGGGTATATACTAAATACATTTCTGGCAACAGTGAAAGTAACAGGTCGTCTATTTATTTCAGCCATTTGCAGAATGCAGGCAAAACAAGCATCTAAAAACAGTACATTTACAGTTGTCTGCAATTGGTTTTAGCCACTGTATTCGGAGGTTCCAAAGTGACTATAGAAAAAAGTGAAAACACAGGAAGGAAAAAAGGCAATGAATTAAGAGATCAAATATACCAGGCAAGGTTCAAAAGGAGGGCAAGAATTAAGAGAAACAGGGGACAGCATGAGTGTTTGTACTTTTGAGAAACCATCCAAACATGGAATTGCATGTATACACTTGCTCAACATTGGAATGGAACTTATATTGTGGTTTATCATCTTTTCATTCCTATTCTCGTCACAAATTGCTTTCAGCTTTTATACTAAACATTCAAAATGCAAAAATATTTCCAAGGGGATGTAAAATTGCTCAACACACATGTATTTTGCAAAATAACCAAACATCAAGAATTACAGGTGTTTGCCTTTAGTTTCAAACCCCTTTCCCCCCCAAAAAAAATCCTTTTATTGCAAGTGCATCTAGAACTGGATTACCTTTTTCCAAAAGTGTGCACAACACTCGACATCCATGCATCTGAATTCCACAATGACCAGCAAATGTCTGCATTCCCTCAATAACCAAAGAAAAAACATCCATTTCTTCATCTCGAACCAATAATGCAATTTCATCTGCAACATGATTTCAAAAGCAGCAATTTTCTTAAAGATGTTCACACAGAACTTAAATGTCAACATTGCACTAATGTAACAAAATGGAAAAACAAATTACTGCAACAGAACATAGCCAAATATTCAACCTTCTTTTTAACTAACAATGAATAATGCATAAAAGGTTCGCTGTGGAGTAAACTTAAACCAGATTGAGCTCACAAATGCTATGTGCATAAATGAGTTACGTGAGTCTTCTTCATAAAAACACGTCAGCATTTAGACTGAGTAAAAATGGTTTAACACAAAACTATTAATTCCGAGTTCTGAAGGAAGGTCCCACCCGAGCTGCTGATCAACCTGTTGCGCAATTCCAGCATATTCTGTTGTTTCAGATTTCCAGTTTTCCTCTTTACCTCTACAAATGTTATGCACATTACATTGTTGACAACAATGAGTATCATTTATCCAGATGTCCATATCCATCATCATAAGCCATCATAAAAATTATGTGGTTCATGGATATTATCTAAACCCCCACACCCAAAAGATTAAATTACATCTTAAACTCAACCATGTATAACATTTTGGGAGAAAAACTTTCCTCATCTTTATTGAGGCCAATGATAATTAAAGAATAAAACTACCCTGATTGAAGACAGAGTTCACTGTTACACAGTTAATAACAGGTTGCAATATGGATAATAGAAATCCAATTCAACAGTATGGAGAATAATGAATAGCTAGTTTAACAGTCTTCTGAATTCCAAAAAGGGTATGACTCCTTGTACTTGCTTTGTATATACAATTAATAACTTTAAAAAATATATATATACACTGTGGGACAGCACTTTCTATTTGGCTCTTATTTTGTACTGGTGGGGGTGAAGTCTATCACCATGCGCATTCACTTGATGCATGATGAAAGATTAATAACTTACATAAATCACAAGGTTAGTGAGTTAATCTGCAGTTGCTAACCAGGCAGTCACAGTTCAGTAAATATTACAAGTACGGCTTGTAATGTGTGAAAGCATCACCTACTTCAATTTTTGCTGAGTGCAATTTTCCTGGTCAATTAGGTTGAAAGAGCTGAGCCCACATTCTCATTTTGCACAACAAACTAACATCACAGACTTAACCTCAGATAGGTTTTCAAATTTGGATTCTGGGTCAACTGAAATTTTCAAGACTGAGATCAATAGATTTTTATTAGGTAATGAGTATCAAGGGATATGGATCAAAGGCGGGTAAATAGAGTTGAGCTTCAGATCAGCCATGATCTAGTTGAATGGCGGAACAGGCTCAAGGGGCTGAATGGCCTACTCCTGTTCCTATGAATCAGGATAGGTTTTGCCAATGAAAAATGAACTGCTGAGATGAAGTGATAAAACAGAAGGACATCATCAGGGAAAGCTGTCTGATCTCTGGCAAAACTTAGTGTACATTCTATCAGTAAGAATGGACTCTCACCTCACAAATAGAGTCATAGAGTTATACAGCACAGAAAGAGCCCCTTTGGCCCACTGTGTCCGCGCCGGACATCAAGCCCTGTCTATTCTAATCCCATTTTCCAGCACTTGGTCTGTAGCCTTGTATGCTATGGCGTTTCAAGTGCTCGTCTAAATGCTTCTTGAATGTTGTGAGGGTTCCTGCCTCTATCACCCTTTCAGGCAGTGAGTTCCAGATTCCAACCACCCTCTGGGTGAAAAAGTTTTTCCTCAAATCCCCTCTAAACCTCCTGCCCCTTACCTTGAAGCTATGCCCCCTGGTTACTGAACCCTCTACTAAGGGGAAAAGTTCCTTTCTATCTACCCTATCTATGCCCCTCATAATTTTGTACACCTCAATCATGTCCCCCCTCAGCCTTCTCTGCTCTAAGGAAAACAACCCCAGCCTGTCCAGTCTCTCTTCATAGCTGAAACGCTCCAGCCCAGGTAACATCCTGGTGAATCTCCTCTGCACCCTCTCCAATGCAATCACATCCTTCCTACAGTGTGGCAACCAGAACTGCACAGAGTTTTCCAGCTGTGGCCTAACTAGCATTTTGTACAGCTCCATCATAACCTCCCTGCTCTTATATTCTAATGATGAAGCCAAGTATCCCATATGCCTTCTTACCTGTCCTGCTGCCTTCAGGGGTCTATGTACATGCACACCAAGGTCGCTCTGATCCTCTGTCCTTCCTAGGGTCCTACCATTCATTGTGTATTCCCTTGCCATGTTAGTCCTCCCAAAATGCATCATCTCACACTTTTCAGGGTTAAATTCCATTTGCCACTGTTCTGCCCATCTAACCAACCCGTCTATAGCGTCCTGTAGCCGGAGGCTTCCCTCCTCGCTATTTACCACTCAACCAATTTTCGTAACATCTGCGAACTTACTGATCATACCTTCTACATTCATATCTAAATCATTAATGTACACTACAAACAGCAAAGGACCCAGCACCGATCCCTGCGCTACACCACAGGACACAGGCTTCCAGTCACAAAAACAACCTTCGAACATCACCCTCTGCCACCTGCCATTAAGCCAATTTCGGATCCAAATGTGCCAAATTGCCCTGGATACCATGGGCTCTTACCTTCTTGACCAGTCTCCCATGCGGGACATTTGTCAAAAGCCTTACTGAAGTCCATGTAGACTACATCAACTGCACTACCCTCACCCACACACCTAGTCAGCCCCTCAAAAAATTCAATCAAATTAGTTCGACATGATCTCCCCCTGACAAAGCCATACTGACTATCCTTGATTAATCCTTGCCTTTCCAAGTGGAGACTTATTCTGTCCCTCAGAATTTTTTCCAATAATTTCCCTACCACTGATGTTAGGCTCACTGGCCTGTAATTCCCTGGTTTACCCCTACTACCCTTCTTGAATAATGGTACTACGTTAGCTGTTCTCCAATTCTCTGGCACCTCCCCTGTGGCCAGAGAGGGTCTGAAAATTTGTGCCAGAGCCCCTGCAATCTCCTCCCTTGCCTCACACAACAGCCTGGGATACATCTCGTCTGGGCCTGGGGATTTGTCCACTTTTAAGCCCGCTAAAACCGCTAGTACCTCCTCCCTCTCAATACTAATTTGTTCAAGTACATCCCAATCCCCCTGCCTGATTTCTATGCCTACATCGTCCTTCTCCATAGTGAACACAGATGCAAAATATTCATTTAAAACCTCACCCACATCTTCCGGCTCTACATAGATTGCCACTTTGGTCCCAAACGGGCCCTACTCTTACCCTGGTTATCTTCTTGCCCTTAATATACTTATAAAACACCTTGAGATTTTCCTTTATTTCGCCCGCCAGCGTTTTTTCATGCCCCCTCTTCACTCTCCTAATTTATTTTTTAAGTACCCTCCTGCACTTTCTATACTCCTCTAGGGCTTGCACTGTTTTTAGTCCCCTTTTTTTCCCTAATCCATTCTCGTATATCCCTTGACATCCAGGGTTCCCTGGGCTTGTTGGTCCCACCCTTGACCTTTACGGGAACATGTTGGCGTTGTACTCTCTCTATTTCCTTCTGAAAGACTCCCATTGCTCTGATGTGGATTTTCCTGCAAGTGGCTGGTCCCAGTCCATTTTGGCCAGATCCTGCCTGATCATATTAAAATCGGCCTTCCCCCAATTTAGAACCTTTATTTCCGGTCCATCTTTGTCCTTTTCCATCACTACCTTAAATCTCACCAAATTATGGTCACTGTCACCAAAATGCTCTCCTAATGACACTTCTACCACTTGCCTGGCTACATTCCCTAGAATTAGGTCCAGTACCACCCCCTCTCTTGTAGGACTTTCTACATGCTGGCTCAAAAAGCTCTCCTGGATGCACTTTAAGAATTCCACACCCTCTAAGCCTTTCACACTCTGACTATCCCAGTTAATATTGGGGAAGTTGAAATCCCCTACTATTATTACCCTATTATTTCTACACTTCTGAGATTTGCCTACATATCTGTTCCTCTATCGCCCCCTGACTGTTTGGGGGCCTATAGTACACTCCCAGCAAAGTGCTTGCCCCCTTTTTGTTTTTAAGTTCTACCCATATGGCCTCATTCGAGGAACCTGCTACGATATCGGCCCTCCTTACAGCAGTAATTGACTCCTTGATTAATATTGCGACACCCCTTCCTCTTTTACACCCCCCTCTGTCTCGCCTGAAGATTCTATACCACAGAATATTGAGCTGCCAGTCCTGCCCCTCCCTCAACCATGTCTCTGTGATAGCAACAATATCATACTCCCATGTGTTCATCAACACCTTCAATTCATCTGCCTTACTCGCAAGACTCCTTGCATTAAAATAAATGCCATCCAGCCTTGCCATACTCCCTTGTGCCGGTACATATTTGCTTTGCCTTCCAGGCTGACTTGTTCTTCCTCCTATATTTGGCTGTGCATCACCCCCTACTATAGCTCCACTCTGTATCCCATCCCCCTGCCAAGTTAGTTTAAACCCCCCCCCCACAACAGTACTAGCAAATCTCCCCGCAAGGATGTTGGTCCCGTTCCGGTTCAGGTGCAACCCATCCGACTTGTACAGGTCCCACCTTCCCCAGAAGCAGACCCAGTGATCCAGGAAACTAAAGCTCTCCCTCCTGCACCAACTCTTTAGCACGCATTCATCTGCTCTATCCTCCTATTCCTATACTCACTAGCACATGGCACCGGGAGTAATCCAGAGATTACAATCTTTGAGGTCCTGCTTTTTAATCTGCTACCTAGCTCCCTAAATTCTTGTTGCAGGACCTCATCCCTCTTTCTACCCATGTCGTTGGTAGCAATGTGAACCACGACCTCTGACTGTTTACCCTCCCCCTTCAGAATGCCTTTCAGCCATTCAGTGACATCCTTGACCCTGGCACCAGGGAGGTAACATACCATCCTGGAGTCACGTCTGCAGTCACAGAAACGTCTATCTGTTCCCCTTATGATAGAGTCCCCTAGCACTATTGCTCTCCCACTCTTTTGCCAATAGATGCATCATAGAAGCTATTCTAATGTACAACCACAGGCACCAAACCACCCAATTCCTGAGCAAAACTGCAAACTATTTAACAGTTCATCTAACTCCCAGACTCAAAATCAACTGAAGTCTGCAAAATTACACTCTGCGTATCTGGCCACATGATTTTCCCAACAACTGCCTATAATTTTCTGTTTATTTTCCTGTGACAATCACTAGCCCAAATTATAAGGGAATTATGATGGTATAAAACAGGTAATTATGAACCTACTGTACATTACATTGATTTTCATGCATGTTTTCTGTCTCCATCGAGGCCAGAAAATATACATAAAGAAAAGGCACGTTGTTAACAATGTTGGATTTATTTTTCAGATTTAACTGGAGTTACTATACCTGACTGAACAAGGAGTGTTAACACCTTAAGGCCAAGCAGCAGTATGGTGGGATGAAAATTGTAAGTCAACAACAAATTCAGGATCTGTCTAAAATATAAATGAAGAAAAAAAAAGACATCAAATATTGCAATAAAAAACATTTTAAAAAAGGAGCAATTTCAAAATGAAATACTTTCAGATGCTACTGGTAATCTATTTTTTTTTATTGCAACTGTAATCAAGATCCCTCCTTCCCTGGTAGCTAAAGTGCAGTGCTAAGCCATAGAAATACCAGAAGGTCTGTGCTGAGTTAGCCAATTTCAGTCAAATCAGTTGTACTGCCACAAACACTTACAGCACCCATGGGCAAGGGAAGGAAAATTTAAAAAAAAAGTCACCAAGACTTCCCACTCCAGGAACTGCTGCTGAAAACATGGACAATCTTGAGGGCACCAGGGTGCTTGGTCAAGTTGCTTTCTTGATGAAACATTCAGCAATTGGTCTCCATTTGACCAGTTCTGAAGTGGGAATTGTTTTATTCCATTCAAATTTCACTGCACAGAATCAAGCATGGTTGTAAAGTGCTCTGCAGAAGAATAGTGTACTGACACTCACTATCCAGACTCATACGGGAAGAATGGTCACATGGGGGAGCTACTAGAGGCCTGTGGTACCACACCCCATCAAGAGACAGCACCTTCAGGATTGCAGAGAAGAAAATTGGTGGGAAAGCAAATAAAAATAAAGTACAATGTGAAATATTCTATACAAGTATTAACGGTGATTACGAGCCACATAAATATAGGCAAGAGCATGTCAACAGTTCAATCCACATCTTTGAGTTGCAACTGTGCTAGAAAAAGAAAAAAAAAGCAGTTTAGGTTCACAAACCTAGAAGAGGTTTTTAATTGGTAAAAGTAATGAGTGGCAAGGAAATGAGAGTCTGCATGTACACATGTGCAAGAGAACAGAAAGCAGTTCATTACATATATAGGTACAGAGGGGGAAGTGTCAGTTAAATCAACAAAAGTTGAAAAAAGTAACAGAAAAATTAAGTAGCCACATAAGTACAAGAAAACTCCAATCAGTTAAAAGGGAAGCCATCAAGTAATGAAGATTCTAAGCAATATAAAATGGGAAGATATATGCAGTTGTGAACATTGAGGAGAAGAAAAAAGGTAAGTGAAAGAGGGGGGAAAAAAGAACAAGTCACTAAGAATTAAGTATAGAAGAATCAAGTTGTGACACAGTGGAATAGAAAAGGTGCAAAAAACAATGAAGAGTGGAATGAGAGGAATGAGCCATGGGCAAGAAACTAGGGTAAGTGAGCAAAGAATCTGAACCTTAAATTAGAAAGGAAGACTGCAATAGCAGATCTGAGATTAAATGGGGTGATCCCAATGTCAGATAAAAGACTGAATTATATAAATGTTTAAGCCACACTGTAAAGTTAACCATTTGTACTAACAATAAGCTGTAATTTCAAATGCTTTTAAACATTAATCATGAATTTACGATAACACTGCTCCAATCAGTTGGAGGATATTCTGTTTTATATTGACAGGAGTATTATACCATACAACACATAACTAGCTAAACTCCATGGCTTATCACATGAGGAGTCATGACCAAATGCCATGTTTGGGTCAAGCGGGGTTAGAGGACAGAGCTGGTTAGGTGCATAGATGTAATTCAGTGCCCTACATTCTGTCCTTATCTTTATATAGTTCCATTAATACATCCCTATGTCCACATTTATAATGGAAAGTACCTATGTAACTTGTCACACTGTAATTAGACACTTCCACCAATCTTAAAAGATCCCAAAGTACTATTCAAAGAGGAACTGAAAGTTAAGGAACTGAAAGCTCTTCTGGTGTACTGCAAATTTACTTTTAGAATATGAACATCAATTCTAATTATGTTGGAATTATTTCACATACATTTCATCCTTGTCATGTGAATGGAGAAAATACTTACTGATGCACTCCAAGAACATCCCAGTCTTTTCCCACGTCTTGGGGTGCAGCCAATTTGTTAATTATGTCTGGACAGAGCTCAATCAGTTTACAGAGTAAAGACCAACCTGCCTGGTCAAAGTAAAAAAAGCACATCCATGAAGCTCATTAACATACATTTATTTCTGTTCATTTTACCATTTGTCAGCAGTACAATTTCAAACCTGCTTAGTATTCGGTTGTAAAATACACAATAGAGATATAATTCATCAGGGAACGGTAGCGTAGTGCTAATGTCACTGTGCTAGTAAGCCAGAGGCCTGGACTAATGATCCAGAGACGCAAGTTCAAATCCCACCACAGCAGCTGGGGAATTTAAACTCAGTTAATTAAATAAATCTGGTATAATTATTACTATCAGTAATGATAACCATGAAACTATCGGATTGTCGTAAAAACCCGTCTGGTTCATTAATTTCCTTTAGGGAAGGAAATCTGGCCTATATGTGACTCCAGACCCACAGCAATGTGGTTGACTTTTAATTGGCCTCTGAAATGGCCTAGCAAGACACTCCGTTGCAGCAAACTGCTACAAAACCAAATAATAAAAAATGAAACAGGATTGACTTCAGCACCGGCTACAGACACGACAGCAGCACACCCAGCCCAGTCAGCCCTGCAAAGTCCTCCTCACCAACATCTAGGGACTTGTGCCAAAATTGGGAAAGCTGTCACACAGACATAATCATACCTTTCAGCTAATGTCCCAAACTCCTCCATCACCATCCCTGGGTATATCCTGTTCCACCGGCAGGATAGACCCACCAGGGGTGGCGGCACAGTGGTATACAGTCGGGAAGGAGTGGTCCTCGGATTCCTCAACATTGACTCCGGAGTCTCATGGCTTCAGGTCAAGCATGGGCAAGGAAACCTCCTGCTGATTACCACCTACCGGCCTCCATCATCTGATGAATCAGTACTCCGCCATGTTGAACGCCACTTGGAACAAGCACTAAGAGTAGCAAGGGCACGGAATGTACTCAGGGTGGGGGACTTCAATGTCCATCACCAAATGTGGCTCGGTAGCACCACTACTGACCGAGCCCCGAAGGTCATAGCTGCTAGTTTGGGCCTGCAACAGGTGGTGAGAACACCAACACGAGGGAAAACCCTACTTGACCTCATCCTCACCAATCTATCTGTCGCAGATGCATCTGACCATGAGAGTATTGGTAGCAGTGACCACCGCACGGTCATTGTGGAGAAGAAGCCCCGTCTTCACACTGAGGACATCCTCCATCATGTTGTGTGGCACTACCACCGTGCTAAATGGGATAGATTGAGAACAGATCTAGCAGCTCAAAACTGGGCATCCATGAGATGCTGTAGGCCATCAGCAGCAGCAGAATTGTGTTCCACCACAATCTGTAGCCTCATGGCCCGGCATATCCCTCGCTCTACCATTACCATCAAGCCAGGGGACCAATCCTGGTTCAATAACGAGCATGCCAAGAGCAGCACCAGGCATAGCTAAAAATGAGGTGCCAAGCTGGTGAAGATGCAACACAGGACTACATGCATGCTAAAAAGCAGAAGCAGCATGCTATAGACAGGGCTAAGCAATCCCACAATCAATGGATCAGATCAAAGCTCTGCAGTCCTGCCACATCCAGTCATGAATGGTGGCGGACCATTAAACAACTAATGAGAAGAGGAGGCCCCATGAATATCCCCATCCTCAATGGTGGTGGAGCCCAGCATGTGAGTGCAAAAGACAAGGCTGAAGTGTTTACAACCATCCTCAGCCAGAAGTGCAGAGTGGATGTTCCATATCGGCCTACTCCCGAGGTCCCCACCATCACAGAAGCCAGTCTTCAGCCAATTCGATTCACTCCATGTGATATGAAGAAACGGCTGAGCGCACTGGATACAGCAAAGGCTATGGGCCCTGACAACATCCCGGCTATCGTGCTGAAGACTGGTGCTCCAGAACTAGCTGCACCTCTAGCCAAGCTGTTCCAGTACAGCTACAACACTGGCATCTATCCGACAATGTGGAAAACTGCCCAGGTATGTCCCGTCCACAAAAAGCAGGACAAATCCAACCCGGCCAATTACCGCCCCATCAGTTTACTCTCAATCATCAGCAAAGTGATGGAAGGTGTCATCTACAGTGCTATCAAGCGGCACTTACTCACCAATAGCCTGCTCACTGATACCCAGTTTGGGTTCCACCAAGACCACTCGGCTCCCGACCTCATTACAGCCTTGGTCCCAACATGGACAAAGGAGCTAAATTCCAGAGGTGAGGTGAGAGTGACATCAAGGCAGCATTTGACCGAGTGTGGCATCAAGGAGGCCTAATAAAACTGAAGTCAATGAGAATCAGGGGGAAAACTCTCCACTGGCTGGAGTCATACCTAGCACAAAGGAAGATGGTTGTGGTGATTGAAGGTCAATCATCACAGCCCCAGGACATCGCTGCAGGAGTTCCTCAGGGCAGTGTCCTAGGCCCAACCATCTTCAGCTGCTTCATCAATGACCTTCCCTCCAACATAAGATCAGAAATGGGGATGTTTGCTAATAACGGCACAGTGTTCAGTGCCATTCACAACTCCTCAGATAATGAAGCAGTCCATGCACGCATGCAACAAGACCAGGCTTGGGCTGATAAGTGGCAGGTAACATCGCACCACAGAAGTGCCAGGCAATGACTATCTCCAACAAGCGAGAGTCTAAACACCGCCCCTTGACATTCAATGGCATTACTATCGCCGAAACCCCCACCATCAACATCCTGGGGGTCACCATTGACCAGAAAATGAACTGGACTAGCCACATAAATTCTGTGGGAACAAGAGCAGGGCAGAGGCTAGGTATTCTGCGGTGAGTGTTTCACCTCCTTGACTCAGCAAAGCCTTTCTACCATCTACAAGGCACAAGTAAGGAGTGTGATGGAATACTCTCCACTTGCCAGGATGAGTGCAACTCCAACAACACTCAAGAAGCTGGACACCATCCAGCCCGCTTGATTGGCACTCCATCCACCACCGGCGTACCGTGGCTGCAATGTGTACCATCTACAAGATGCACTGCAGCAACTCGCCAAGGTTTCTTTGGCAGCACCGCCCAACCCTGCGACTTCTTCCACCTAGAAGGACAAGGGCAGTAGACGCATGGGAACACCCCCACCTCCAAGTTCCCCTCTAAGTCACACATCATCCTGACTTAGAAGTATATCGCCGACCCTTCATCGTCTTGCTGGGTCAAAATCCTAGAACTCCCTGCCAAACAGCACTGTGGGAGTACCTTCACCTCACGGACTGCAGCAATTCAAGGCGGCGGCTCACCACCACCTTCTCAAGGGCAATTAGGGATGGGCAATAAATGCTGGCCTTGCCAGTGACGCCCACATCCCATAAAAACTAATTTAAAAAAAGTCCAGGCTATTTTGGTAAGGACAAATTTCCATTACGGGACACGTGGTGTCCATGGAAAACATTTGGCAAACTTTTTAGAGTTGGCGAGTGACACTTGTGCACGACATGCACAAGTGAAATGCTAACGTTTCCACGTGGTTCATGCTACTTAAGTTGTGCAAATCAATACATGCAACACTTCATGAAGAATTTGCTTCTTTTAGGAATAAAAAGGTATGGATCATTTTAAAACTTGAGCCATACATTGACCTTGGATGGTGAAACAAAACTGGGCCAAAACAAACCTATTAACTACCAGTCACACGCCATCATATCTTTAAGTGACATAAACAGAAAGTAGGTCATAATAAATAAAAAAAGGTCACAGCCTACCTGTTGAATACTGGAAACGTCGGTAAAAGATTCCAGAACTATCAGCAACGGCGTGTGGACGTTCTTATTTCCGAATAAAATCGAGGCTATTTAAAATGTAAACAACCAGATGACATGACAGATCTATCTTCTGATAATGGATTTTTTTTAATGTATATACAAATTCTCACACCAACATCGCGCACTTACCATTTTGAACGGCGGTGAGTTGACTCAAGTCCTCCAAAATCTGAAGCAGAGTGTCGACTTGCTTCCCCTGCTCTACGTTTTGGAGACGAACGATGAGTTTTTTAAGGTTTTCTTCCTGTTGCTCCGAGTCCGCCATGGTTTGTCGACAATTTCAATATTGGACACTTTCCATTTTTATACGAAGACAAAACCATCTGATGGTTAACAGCGTTCTGGGTTTGACCAGGCCCTTCCTTCCTTCAAAAGTGGTTAGGATATGACTGCTCGGGCCTCGGCCATAGTGGTGCTGCTCAAAATAATTTTTAAAAACTGAGAGAGTTACAAAAGTTTCCGATCCTGCTGCAAGGACTTTCCGAGCAGTGGCTTCACCACACCAGCTGGGTTCCGCTGTTACTCGCCAGCTATCGGCAACCTTGGTTGCGCCCTTCTGATTTTCTTTTAAGTATCACAGGCAACAGCTCCATTTGTTTCTAAAAATAAAATCGGCATTGGTGTTGTTGGAAGTCCAAAGCCGGCGTCAAATGGCAGGCCGTGCCGTCAGAAACTGCAGAAAATGAACTCCCTTGGTTGCAGCAACCGAAGGAAATTTGGCAAGTTGCCAAGGCCCTCACAACGTAACACCAGAATAAAGCACAACAGCCATCATGAGTTATACTTTATCTCCCCAGTTTATCAATTAAGTTACCACTTGCTTGGCACCTTACTCTACAATTTACTATTTTAGTCAGGCTGACGTCTGACGCAGGAAGAAACCAGTCACGTTTCAGAGGCTCCAATTCGAGTCACAGAGAAGGTTACACCCATCTGTGGGGTTTCCTTTTCCCACAAATGAATTGCAGCTCAATCAAAACATTTCTGTTTGACCTATAAATGCACTAAATTTGATTTGAGCACATAATCCAGACTGAGATTCCAGTGTAGTACTGAGGGAGTACTGCACTGTTGGAGGTGCCATCCTGTCAGTGAGAGGTTGAACTGAGGCCATGCTCTCTCAGGTGGACCTGAAAGATTCCATGGCATTATTTCGAAGAAGAGTAGTGGAGTTCTGCCCGGTGTCCTGGTCAGTATTTATCCCTGATCAACATCACTATCAAACAGATTATCTGGTCATTATCTGCCACATTTCCTACATGTCAACAGTGACTACACTTTAAAAAAAGTACTTTGTGGCTGTGAAGCGCTTTGGGAAGGCCGGAGGTCGTGAAAGGCGCTATATAAATGCAAGTTCTTACTTTCTTTAATATGTCATTTACAGACAGAACAGTTGATTTCTATAGAGTTGAAAGGAGGTTATCAATTTTCTTATAAAAATACTGTATTTTAGGTAAGGGGCACTATATACCAGGAATGCTCAACCGTTTGGGGCTGGAGACACAGGCCAAAATGAGTGAGTAGGCCATCTGTGATTGAGGCAGAAATATGAGCCCCCATACATAAAAATGCAAGTCCCCATACACACAAATATCAAGATCTCCAAAAATGAGACCAACATACACAAAAATGCAAGACTGCTCACACAAACAATTCAAGCCCTCCCCCAATTCCCTACCCGCCCCCACCATCCTAGATTAAAATAAAAGGGATACTGACTTAGCAGATTTTGGTTTGATGGTCGGTAATGTGAAGGGGAAGTGAAAATAAAATCTTGAAAGCATATGCCCGGACAATGACGACTTACAGTTAACATTTATATTCATTTGGAAGGGTGTTATATGGAGGCTGCAGTGAGTAGGAGTTGAAAGAAAAGATGAATGGCCAAAGATGTCTTGAGAAGGAGAAGGGGAGCCATGTGATAGAGAAATGGTCTGTGATCTGCATTGGTGTTGGGTGGTTGGAAAGGCTGATGTACAGGACAACAGAGATTCTTGCTATCAAATCAGAGAGAGAAGCTGGGAAACTTAGATTTGCAAGTTTTGCAACTAAGTTGAGAGTGTAATTTGCAGGTTCTGGCAGTAATCAGGCGACGAGCTTTGCAAGAAGTATACTTAGGAACACAGGAACAGAAGTAGGCCATTAAGCCCCTCGAGCCTGTTCTGCCATTCAGTGAGATTATGGCTGATCTGTATCCTAACTCCATCCACCCGCCTTGGCTCTATATCCCTTTATACCTTTGGCTAGCAAAAATCAATCGATCTCAGATTTAAAATTATTAACTGAGCTAGCATCTACTGCTTTTTGTGGGAGAGAGTTCCACACTTCTACCACCCTTTGCATGTAGAAGTGTTTCCTAACTTCTCAACTGAATGGCCTGGCTCTAATTTTAAGGTTATGTCCCCTTGTCCTAGGTTCCCCACCAACAGAAAAAGTTTCTCTCTATCTACCCTCTCAATTCCTTTCAAAATCCTAAAAAAACAATCAAATCACCCCTTAACATTCTATATTCCAGGGAATACAAGCCTAGTTTATATAATCTCTATTCATAATCAAACCCATGGAGCCCGAGTAACATTTTGGTGAATCTGTGCTGCACTCCTTCCAAGGCCAATATATCCTTTCTAAGGTGCAGTGCCCAGAACTGTGCACAGTACTCCCAATGTGATCTAGCCAGAGCTTTGTATAGCTATAGCAAAACTTCCTCCCCTTTATATTCTAGCCCTCTAGTTACAAAGGCTAACATTCCAGTGGCCTTTTTTATTAATTTTTGTGCCTTACTACATTTTAGTGATCTGTGTACTGTACATGGACCCCCACTGTTCCTAGCTTTTTGCCATTTAAAAAATATTCGGATCTATCCTTTGTAGGTCCAAAATGGATGACCTCATACTTACCAGCATTGAAATCCACCTGCCACAGTTTTGCCACAGTCACTTAATCTATCAATGTCTCTTTGTAATTTTATGCTCCCGTCTACAATCCTTACTATTCCACCAATCTTTGTGTCATCGGCAAACTTGGATATATGGCTCTCTAGTGTGTTAACTAAGTCATCAATTAATATTGGGCCAGAAATTCGGGTCGGAGGCTTCCCACAGGTGCAAGCCCCCGACCTGCACTTACCTAACGCGCCTGCCGTTGTGCTGTGGGCCCGCATGGGATTCCGATCCTGGGCCTCCTTCAGCTGCCGGCGCGCAGTGCTTGCGTATCCCAGGGGCGCAGTTAGTTCGAAGCATCCCCTGGGATCACATGGGCCATGGAGAGCCAATCGTAGCAGGGAATCTCTATTCATAGATTTGACAGGAAAACCTGTCAAATCTATGAATAGAGATCGGCCCCAAAACCTAACTAAAACTTAAAATACATTTTTTTTAATCACATTTTTAAAATAGCTATAAATTACATAAAATAACTAATTTAAACAATAATTTAAATTTTTGAAAAAATTAATTACAGTTTTTAATGGGGCTAAAAATAAACTTACCTTTCCTTAAAGTATTTAAAAATAATAAACCTGTGGAAAAAATGTTTTAATTTTACTTAATTCACCGCTTACCTTGTTAAAAGCAAGCCTTGCAACTGCTTTTTAAACACGCAGCTGCTAGGGACTTACCCTCCCGGAGAAACCTGTAAAAAAAAATGGAAGTTCCAGGCGTACGCGCTGCCTCTCCGGTGCACGCATTCGATCTGTGAACCCCTTCAAGGGAACGGAAGTTCCGGTTTCCAGTGCATGCGCAGTGCATGCACGAAACCGGCACTTTCGTTGGCCCTACGCGTGAGTACCCAGCGCGTACCCACCCGTGGGGACCCGAATTTCTGGCCCAGTATAAATAGTTGAGGCCTCAGCACAGATCCTTGTGGGACACCACGATTCACTTCCTTCCAATTAAGGCACATACCCATTATCCATACTCTCTGGGCTTGATTTTAATTCCCGAGGCGGGTTGGAGTCGGGTTGCCTGGTGGGCGGGTTCTGGAGCCGCTTCTGGTGGGATCAGCTGCTGATGTCCGAGTTTGATTTAATGAGCTTGTTGATTTCAATGGGGCTCGCTGGCCGGTCCAATGAGTGCGATCGGGTCGGCTGGCAGCCTCTAATGATGTCATCATAGCAGCTGCATTTAAAGCTGCCATTCAGCCTAAGCTTTCCATTGTGGATTCCTGGACTCATTGATATTGATTTATATGCAATGACTTCTTCCAGAGGCAAGGCAGCTCCTTGATTTAATGATGACTCCCTCCATGCTCTTGTGGATGCTGTCAGAGGGCGCAGGGAGATTCTTTTCCCTCCTGATGGCCGGAGGAAGCCTCTTCAGCAGACCAAGGCAGCCTGGCTGCATATTGCTGAGGAGGTCAGCGCAAGGTCCATATGTTCACACTCATGGATCCAGTGCCGAAAAAGGTTTAATGATCTTGTGCGAACATCAAGTAAGTATCCCATCACACTTGCCTTCAATCTGCTTCCCTTATCTTCTCATCACCAGCACTCTGCGTTGTAAGCCGGCTCCTCCACATACCACCTTACCCTTACTTCCATTGCACCCTTACCTATCCATCTCTGTCTCTACACTGAATCACTTCAGCATCCTGCCTATGCACCCCTTAGACTCACACTCACTGTCAGGCAGTGACAACTGACAACGCACAGGGAGCTAGCTTCCTCTTGGCACCTTACCCCATCTTTGTCTCCCTCAATGGTAGGGATTAATCACACTCACTCCATCACTGTGGCTGAAACACCGCTTGTGTCCCTCCTTGCAGGAAAGGATAGCCCACAATAAGAGGGAGAGAGCAATGACTGGAGGAGGAACATCTACCCTAGCCACATTGACCAGTGCTGAGGAGGCTGCATACAAAATTGTTGGAGGTGGCGAGGACCTGGAAGTGGGCGATGGAGAGATGGGCACACTAGAGGAAGCTGGTGACATGACAGAGTTTCATGCCTCTCAGACTGCAATGGCATATAATGTTCATAGAGAATCGAGTTGTATCATCTGCTCAAAAGGATGTGCCTGCTACATCAATATCAGATGTCTAAATCATGCCTTTACTCTCCCACAGGACCATCGAGCGCCCCCTTCCCCACGATCCAGGACGAAGAGCCGGACAATTCCTCAGAGGAACCTGAAGCCTCTGAGGGAGCAGCATCACCAGGACTCAGTGCACCCAGCACCAGCACACCTCAGTGCGGGCCTCGTGAGTTAGAGTAGTGTTGCCACCTGATCTATCACAGCACACAAGTGAGCATCAGCAGTGGAGAGTCCTCGGCGGAGGCCGCAGCAATCTCCTAGTTCTGTTGAACTGCATGCAGACGCTGTGCCTCTGTGGCCATCCAGAAAAAGAGCGTTTCGGGAAATACAAGAATAAGTGCAGGAGTCTCTGGAAGGGTTTGCCTCCAGGGTTAGAGCGAGTGTGGCTAGAATGGAGGAGTCCATCTCTAACATCAGCACTGCCGTGGTGCAGGCAATGGCGCATGAACACACCACCATGGATAGGATGGCAACCTCTGTGGAAAGGCTGGCTACCTCAGTGGAAAGAATGGCTACCACCATGTAGGAAGTAACTCACCAGAGTCAGTAAAACATGGTGACTATTCAAAATAGAATGTCATCTCTGGAGGAGTGATGGGCAGCTATTGAGCAGAGAGACCAGAGCTTCATGGACGTCCTTGTGATGAGGACTGCCAGTGCAGATACAGGTCCTCATGGCCCCCCTGATGTGCAGCAAGGTGCTCTCCAGCCACTTGCCAGCACTGAGGTGCAGCTGACCCATGAGAGGGACGTTGTTGCCAAGACTCAAGAAAGTGTGGGCTCCTCTCAAAGCACTCGAACGACCATGCCACTGCGGAGCTCTCGGTCAGAGACCTACTCTGCGGAGACAACTGAGATGGTTGTTTCAGCCCCTGCACAGCCGCAAGAAGAGCAGACTGTTGAAGAGCCCTCCCAGGCTAAGCAGGTGCAGCATCCTAGTCAGCAAGCTGCCTCTACATCTGCTGAAGCCACAGGGGAAGCACCACGTAGAAGCACACGTAAGAGAAAGATTAAGCACCTATAGTCACAAGGGGACTCATTTAAGTGTTTTGTCTTTTTTTCTGACTGTTGTTGGTTTATTATCCTTTTGTGATGTGTAAAAGAAAAATTATGGCAAACAGTTGATTGTGTGGCCTATGCGTTCTAGGAAATGGCAAAAGCGCATTGAGGGATCAGGGTGACTTGCTTTGGTAATGCTGATGGTGAAAGTGATAAGAAATAACAGGGTATAGCAGAGATGATGTATGACATTGGACAAATGTCACCTGCAATTACAGAGCCTTATGATAGCTACCTATGATTGAAGAGTAAGCTTATGCTAATGTGACATGGCAGTGTGCATAGCCTGCTTGACGGGCAGCAGTGAACTGCTGGAATGCTGCCTTGGTCACAACAGGGCATGCAAGGCACCCGTCATCCTCTTCCTCCTTCTCTTCCCAGGAAGATCTGCGCTGAGCCACGCAGCTGCTGCTCCTCCGATTATGAGGACCAGGATGAGAGGGCATAAATTTTTCCCATCCCCTTGCTATAGATTTCATTTGAGGCAACAAGCTTGCAAGCGCACAGTCGAAGTGGCCTGAAATTATTCTATTCAGGTCACACTGCAGATGGGTGTCAGCGTGAACAGTCACAAGGTCAGTAGATGTGCAAAACTTATCCAATACCTACAACAGAAAATTCGTTGCATTTGAATGTCAGCCATGTTTCAGGGGTGCTTTTAAAGTGCTCCACCAATGCATACAAATCATCTTCTCCAGCAACTTGTTTCCTTGAACCTGGCCTGTTTCTGACAAGTCAGGAAACAGGAGCCAGAAGCACGAACATGGGAAACAACTCTAAAAATAGGATTAGCAAGGCAGTTAACAGGCTGTGGCAGGTTGGGCGTCTGAAGCCATTTTTTACAATTTTCGCGACAGACCCGCCTCCAAAGGGCTATTAAAATTGATCCCTCTGTCTTCTACCGCCCAACCAATCTCCTAACCAGGTCAATAATTTCCCATAAATTACATGAGCTTTAATTTTAACCAAAGGTCTCTTATGTGAAAGCTTATTGAATGCCTTCTGGAAGTCCATATAAACTACATCCATATATAATGCTCTGTCTACTGTTAGACATCTTGGAAAGTTAAAATAATTGAACTTCCTTATTTCTTAGAGCAAAAGACTTTCCGAGATAAACACAATAACAGATAGGCGCCACAGGCCAAAGCATGGCTACCTTCTACTTTTAATGTCTAAGTATTATCTACAAGAAATGCATGTGCAAGAAAATAAGTGACTATTAATAAAACTCCTCAAAGGATTCAAGAACAGTTAGATCCAGAAGTCTTTCTGAAGTAAACAGCAACAACTCTTTATATAAAGACTGTTTTCAAAGGAGTCGCAAACAGATACATCATGAGGTCTTATCTGTGACATGTATCTTTGATGTAGGCAAACTAAGGTGTACAAAGGAGCACGGTTTTCAACAGTTATTTGGAGAGCTCGGAAAATAGATAACAGAAACTGAATATAGTGAATAGTTGAGGCCTCAGCACAGACAGAGCCTTGTGGGACACCACGAGTCACTTCTTTCCAATTCAGATCAGATGTAAAGGGGGACCTTATGGCTGTTCCAAAGACATTTTAAACACGAGCTGGGAGGAGTTTGAGCAGGCACTGAAGAATGTGTGCCAGCTTAAACAAAAATATAGCAGACAGAAAATGTTCCTGTTCTTGCAGAAGCAAAAACATAGGAGACAGAAAACATACCTGTTGCAAAGGGCTTTGTCAGGGAAGAGTCGCCCTTTGGCAGCAGCATGATCAGACACAGGCTGATAATAGGTTCTTGAAGGCAGAAATAGAGGAGGAGTGCGATGCAGTCAGGGTCCACGCTATACAAGCTACTAATTCCTTCTTGGCAAGTCATGACGCTATGGAGTGAGTGCATGCTGAGGGAGAGGAGCTGGAAGATAAAATATGTCGCTTAGAAGGCGAGGTAGACAGACTACAGAAAGAAAAGATGCTGGAAAAAGTGTGCCAAAAGAAAAAAAAGACAGTGAGATTAAAAAGAAACTGACAAGACATGTTAGACATTCTGAATGGGAGCTGGGTGAAACAAAAACAGTGGCAAGACGGTTGTTAGAATATGCGGCCTACTTCTGTGTGCAGAGAAGTGAGGCCAAAGTGGATGATCCCATAAAAGAGGAAGAACAGTCTGAGGTGTTCATGAATTTGGTAAAGGAAGCTGAGGTTAAGAAACTGATGAATAAATAAACAGAGATAAAAGCAATGTGAGCAGCTTGCTCAGAAGCACTTAAAGTTTCTGTTGGAATGGGCTATCTCAAAACTGATAAGATGTTCAGTGAAAAGCTAAAATGTGGAGTTGTAAGCATGGCCAAAAAGGTTTGGAGTTGGAATGTTGAAACCAGTAGTGAGAGAGGCAGTGAACCAAGAAAAGGACTGGGACCTTTGACTGGATATTAAGTCACCCCTGCACCCTTTATTCTATGTCACTACACCCCTCTCATATACCAGCAGAGAAAGGTAAGAATTGTGCAGGAGGTAACAGGCCTGGGTGAGGACACGGACTGTGAGCTTGAAACTTTGAATCGGGACAGAATAGGATTAATTAGCAAAAATCAGAAATTGAAAATTGGTTTAAGTGAAAAAAGGATAAATTAGTCAATGATTTAATAAAAAAGGGGAAGATCATATCTCTTTTCTACTGTACTACAAAAGTTCTTTTTGTTTTCAGTGTACCTCTTTGAAAATCTTGTGTGAATGTTTCTGTCTCTTTAAAAAGCCTGTGTGCTTGGTTCTGTCTCGTTAAAAAAGCTGGTGTGAATGTTTCTGTGTCACTGGCTGTGGCTCCACCCTCTTTTTCAAGCTGTATTCTGTTCAGTTTATGATATTGGTATGAATTAAATTCGAGTTATTGAGATTAACTAATGTATTAAATTGTGAAAAACAGACTTTTATTCGGGCCATGGTAAAATTCTGGCTGTTGTAAATTGTGTGAAAGTCTCTAGTTTTGGACATGAGATTATCACATAAACAATTGGCATTTTTAAATTCCTGATCCATGCCAAGGGCTCAATGATTTGAGGTGATTCTGATTGTTTAATCATCTTGGTGATCCTGGAATGTGACAGCTGTGAGCAAACTGGCAGCACCCTTTGATCTTTGACTGTGGGCAAACCAAAGAGATTTGGGGGGAAAAGGAAGGATTAAAGGACCTACTGCTATCTCTATGACAACAATCTGGAGACATCTTGTCATTGGATTCTACCACAGAATTGTTTCATAGAATGTTTAGAATGAATAGTGATGATTTCTGTTTTGACAGATTTTCAATTTCTAGGGATAGATAAAAATTGGTCACATTTTTCTGCCTTCATGGCTCATGCTTTGAAAATTGGAAGAAAAAGAGAAGCTGAAATTTATTTCTGAATTGAATTGTATTAGGATCCTTGTGCAAATATTAAAGGCACAACTCTTTGAAAAAGTAATAGCGTTTGCTTCTTTTTCATGTGAAAAAGTTTTTTTTACAGTCAGAAATGGGAGAATTTATAATGGGGAACAAGGAAATGGCAGAGCAATTAAACAAATACTTTGGTTCTGTCTTCACGGTAGAGGACACAAATAACTTCCCAGAAATGCTAAGGAACCAAGGGTCTAGTGAGAAGGAGGAATTAAAGGAAATTAGTATTAGTAAAAAAAATAGGGCTCGAGAAATTAATGGGACTGAAAGCTGATAAATCCCCAGGGCCTGATAATCTGCATCCCAGAGTACTAAAAGAGGTAGCCATGGAAATAGTGGATGCATTGGTTGTCATCTTCCAAAATTCTATAGATTATGGAACAGTTCCTGCAGATTGGAGGGTGGCAAATGTAACCCCACTATTTAAAAAAGGAGGGAGAGAAAACAGGGAACTACAGACCGGTTAGCCTAATATCAGTAGTATGGAAAATGCTAGAGACTATTATAAAGGATGTGATAACAGGACACTTAGAACATATCAACAGGATTAGACAAAGTCAACATGGATTTATGAAAGGGAAATCGTGTTTTGACAAACCTACTGGAGTTTTTTGAGGATGTAACTGGTAGAATAGATAAGGGAGAACCAGTGGACGTGGTGTATTTGGATTTTCAGGCCTTTGATAAAGTCCCACATAAGAGGTTAGTGTGCAAAATTAAAACACATGGGATTGGGGGTAATATACTGGCATGGATTGAAAATTGGTTAACAGACAGGAAACAGAGAGTAGAATAAATGGGTCTTTTTCGGGGTGGCAGGCAGTGACTAGTGGGGTACTGCAGGGATCAGTGCTTGGGCCCCAGCTATTCACAATATATATCAGTGATTTGGATGAGGGAACCAAATGTAATATTTCCAAGTTTGCTGACGACACAAAATTAGGTGGGATTGTGAGTTGTGAGGAGGACGCAAAGAGGCTTCAAGGCGATTTAGACAAGTTGAGTGAGTGGGCAAATACATGGCAGATGCAGTATAACGTGGATAAATGTGAAGTTATCCACTTCGGTAGGAAAAACAGATAGGCAGAGTATTATTTAAATGGTGATAGATTGGGAAATGTTGATGTACAGTACAAAGGGACCTGGGTGTTCTTGTACACCAGTCACTGAAAGCAAACATGCAGGTGTAGCAAACAGTTAGGAAGGTAAATGGTATGTTGGCCTTCATTGCAAGAGGATTTGAGTACAGGAGCAAGGATATCTTACTACAGTTAACACAGGGCCTTGGTGAGACCACACCTGGAGTACTGAGTGCAGTTTTGGTCTCCTTACCTAAGAAAGGATATACTTGCCATAGAAGGAGTGCAGCGAACGTCCACCAGACTGATTCCTGGGATGGCAGGACTGTTGTATGAGGAGAGATTGGGTCAACTAGGCCTGTATTCACTAGAGTTTAGAAGAATGAGAGGGGATCTCATTGAAACGTATAAATTTCTGACGGGGCTAGACAGACTGGATGCAGGGAGGATGTTTCCCCTGGTTGGGGGGTCTAGAACGAGGGGTCACAGTCTCAGGATACGGGGTAGGACATTTAGGACTGAGATGAGAAGACATTTCTTCACTCAGAGGTTGGTGAACCTGTGGAATTCTCTACCATAGAAGGCTGTGGAGGCCAAGTCACTGAATATATTTAAGGAGATATAGATTTCTAGACGCAAAAGGCGTCAAGGGGTATGGGGAGAGAGCAGGAATATGATATTGAGATAGAGGATCAGCCATGATCATATTGAATGGCGGAGCAGGCTCGAAGGGCCGAATGGCCTACTCCTGCTCCTATTTTTCTATGTTTCTATATAAAGTTTACTTGAAAGCTGTGAGCAGCTGTGTGATGCAAGCTGACACTGATTGATGATGTCTAGGTAAGTCTACTTTTCAAATGCAAAGAAATTAACTCTTTCCACAAGCAATTCTATTTTTTATTTGCTTTCTAGTATCAGATTAACTCTGCTTCAATTATCACTAGGCAACAACTTTTGCATTGCTGAATGTAAACATGTATCAGGCATTATTTAATTTGAGTGGGTGTCCCCCCATGGTGACAGAAGGGATCAGGAATTGACTGATGCAGAAGAGCCACAATGGATTTTACAACAGGGGACACTGGTTATTGGGACCGCATGAGTGTTGATGGTACAGGATTACCAAGATTAGTTCTTGACATGGAAGTAGCTTGACAGAGTTGCGGAACAACCTTTGCTGGAAAAGTGTTCGTCCAATAGGAGCTCCGCTAATGTTCAGAATTTAAGTTCTTATGTGCAGACATTGATGGATTTCGAATGTCACAGCGAGGTGACAAATTGAAGTTAAGATTTTGACTCTCATATGGTTGGATTTAACCTATTCAGAGTCGTTTATTAACTTCTGAGACAGATTTGTTGGGGCGGGGGGGCGGGAGGAAGATATAAGCGTTACATCCAAATGTGTTTGCAAGTACTTCTGTCTCCTTTGTAAAACCACCAAGCCTGGACATAATTTATTTTTGAAATTGAAATTGATTAGATAAATTGATATGAGTTGCTGTTCAAGCACTCGAGAGGGGAAATTTAGCTGAAGTTTAAGGGGATAATCAAATTTTATTTTTGGAAAAGAGTGGTCTAAGTGGTTCCTGTGTACCAAGGAAGAAAGTTTCTTTTGGGAGAAATAAAATTGAATATTGCCAAGTCCAGTCAGTCCAACAATACCAGTCCAGTTAGAACCTATTATGGTGTTGAGTGGGGAGACTGCTGTGTTAAAGATAAGTAGCATTCCTCATCTTGCAGACTGGATTGCGCACTTGAATGGGGATAATTTTGAAATGATAGAATGGGTGCAGGCACAATATAGCACGACATTTTGAAAAAGTAATCCAAGAAGAATTTAAGCAGAATGAACAAATATGTGTTGATAACTTGGATTCATTTTTAAAAATTCATTCATGGGATGTGGACGTCACTGGCAAGGTCAGCATTTATTGCCCATCCCTAATTGCGCTTGAGAAGGTGGTGGTGAGCCACCTTCTTGAACCGCTTCAGTCTGTGTGTTACGGAGGGAGTTCCAGGATTCTGACCCAGCGACGATGAAGGAACGGCGATATACATGTCCTAGTCAGGATGGCATGTGACTTGGGAGGGGAACTTGGAGGTGGTAGTGTTCCCATGCGCCTGCTGCCCATGTCCTTCTAGGTGGTAGAGTTCACAGTTTGGGAGATGCTGTCGAAGAAGCCTTGGCGAGTTGCTGCAGTGCATCTTGCAGACAGCACACACTGCAGCTACAGTACATTGGTGTGGGAGGGAGTGAATGTTTAAGGAGGTGGATGGTGTGCCAATCAAACAGGCTGCTTTGTCCTGGATGGTGTCACGCTTCTTGAGTGTTGTTGCAGCTGCACTCATCCAGGCAAATGGAGAGTATTCCATCACACTCCTGACTTGTGCCTTGCAGATGGAGGAAAGGCTTTGGGGAGTCAGGAGGTGAGACACTCGCCGCAGAATACCCAGCTTCTGACCTGCTCTTGTAGTCACAGTATTTATGTGGCTGGCCCAGTTCTGTTTCTGGTCAATGGCGACCCCCAGGATGTTGATGGTGGGGAATTTGACGATGGTAATGTCATTGAATGTCCAAGTGATATGGTGAGACTCCCTCTTCTTCGAGATAGTCATTGCCTGGCACTTGTGTGGCGTGAATGTTACTTGCCACTTATCAACCCAAGCTTCAATGTTGTCCAGATCTTGCTGCATGTGGGCACAGACTGCTTCATTATGAGAAGTTGTGAATGGAACTGAACACCGTGCAATCATCAGCGAACATCCCCACTTCTGACCTTATGACAGAGGAAAGGTCATTGGTGAAGCAGCTGAAAATGGCTGGGCCTAGGACACTACCCTGAGGAACTCCTGCAGCGATGTCCTGGGGGTGGGATGATTGTCCTCCAACAACCAGAACCATCTTCCTTTTTGCTAAATAAGACTCCAGCCAGTGGACAGCTATCCCCCCGATTCCCATTAATTTCAATTTTACTCAGGCTCCTTGATGCCACACTCTGTCAACTGCTGCCTTGATGTCAAGGGCAGTCACTCTCAACTCACCTTTGGAATTAAGCTCTTTTGTCCATGTTTGGACCAAGTCTATAATGAGGTCTGGCACTGAGAGGTCCCGGCAGAACCCAAACTGAGCATCAGTAAGCAGTTTATTGGCGAGTAAGTGCCGCTTCATAGCATTGTTGACAATACCTTCGCTAACTTTGCTGATGATTAAGAGTAGGCCAATGGGGCAGTTCAGAGGGCCGGATTAGATTTGTCCTGCTTTTTGTGGACAGGACATACCTGGGCTATTTTCCACTTTGTCGGGTAGATGCCAGTGTTGTAGCTGTACTGAAATAGCTTGGCTAGAAGCGCGGCTAGTTCTGGAGCACAAGTTTTCAGCACTGCAGCCTGTATTTTGTTGGGGTCCTTTGCTGTATCCAGTATGCTCAGCCATTTCTTGATGTCACGTGGAGTGAATTGAATTGACTGAAGACTGGCTTCTGTGATGGTGGGGACCTCAGGAGTAGGCCGAGATGGATCATCCACTCGGCACTTCTGGCTGAAGATGGTTGCAAACGCTTCAGCCGTGTCTTTTGCACTCACACGCTGGGCTCAGCCAGCATTGAGGATGGGGATGTTCGTGGAGGCTCCTGCTCCCGTTAGTTGTTTAATTGTCCACCACCATTCACGGCTGTACGTGGCAGGACTGCAGAGCTTTGACCTGATCCGTTGGTTGTGGGATTTCTTAGCTCTCTCTACAGCATGCCACTTTGGCTGTTTAGCGTGCATGTAGCGTTGTTGCTTCACCAGGTTGGCACCTCATTTTTAGGTACATGTGGTGCTGCTCATGCCATTCTCTTCTACACTCCTCATTTAACCAGGGTTGATCCCCTGACTTGATGGTAATGGTAGTGATGATATGCTGGGCCATGATGTTACAGATTGTGGTGGAATATAATTGTGCTGCTGCTGGTGGCCCACAGTGCCTCATTGATGCCCAGATCTGTTCTGAATCTATCCCATTTAGCATGGTGGTAGTGCCACACAAAACGATGGAGGGTATCCTCAGTGTTAAGACAGGACGTTGTCTCCACGGTGGTCACTCCTATCAATACTGTCATGGACAGATGCATCTGTGACAGGTAGATTGGTGAGGATGAGGTCAAGTAGGTTTTTCCCTCATGTTGGTTCTCTCACCACCTGCCGCAATATTGAGGACTCCCAGGGCCACTCCCTCCCTACTGTCTACCACTGTACCGCTACTTCTGGTTGGTCTGTCCTGCCGGTGGGATAAGACATACCCTGGGATGGTGATGCAAGAGTCTGGGACGTTGGCTCTGAGTATAACTATGCCAAGCTGTTGCTTTACTAGTCCGTGGAACAGCTCTCCCAATTTTGGCTCACAGATGTTAGTGAGGAGGACTTTGCAGGGTCGACTGGGCCTTTGTCACGTCTGAGTCCGATGCCCAGGTCGATGCCAGGTGGTCTGTCCAGTTTTATTCTTATATGCTTTCGTAGCAGTTTCATACAGTTGACTGGCTTGCTTGGCCATTTCAGAAGGCAGTTAATAGTTAACCACATTGCTGTGGGTCTGGAGTCACATATAGGTCAGACCGGATAAGGAAAGCAGGTTTCCTTCCCTAAAGGACATTAGTGAACCAGATAGGTTTTAATGACAATCTGGTAGTTTTGTGGTCACCAGTAATGATATTAATTTTTTATTGCAGATTTAGTTAATTAAAACTGCCATGGTGGGATTTGAACTCATGTCTCAGGATTACTAGTCCAGTAACATAACCACTATGCTACTGTACCCACATAAACTGATCAATAGATTGGCGATTGCGGACCAGCAGCAACCCTCAGGCACACTGCGGAGCCGGGAAGAACCACACCACATAAAGGTAGTTTAAAAAAGAAAGCTCAACTTATGATGCTAATATAAAGTCAGACACATTGGCACAAAGTAAAGCCCTGTGAAATTGGTCATTTTGGCCCCTACTTTTTTAAAATTCATCTGTGGGACGTGGGCATCGCTGGCAAGGCCAGCATTTATTGCCCATCCCTAATTGCCCTCGAGAAGGTGGTGGTGAGCCGCCTTCTTGAACCGCTGCAGTCCGTGTGGTGAAGGTACTCCCACAGTGCTGTTAGAGAGAGAGTGCCAGGAGTTTGACCCAGCGACAATGAAGAAACTCCGATATACTTCCAAGTCAGGATGGTGTGTGACTTGGAGGGGAACTTGGAGGTGGTGGTGTTCCCATGCGCCTGCTGCCCTTGCTCTTCTAGGTGGAAGAGTTCGCGGGTTTGGGAGGTGCTGTCGAAGAAGCCTTGGCGGGTTGCTGCAGTGCCTCTTGTAGATGGTACACACTGCAGCCACGGTATGCCGGTGGTGGAGGGAGTGAATGGTTGTGGATGGGGTGCCAATCAAGTGGGCTACTTTGTCCTGGATGGTGTCGAGCTTCTTGAGTGTTGTTGGAGCTGCACTCATCCAGGCAAGTGGAAAGTATTCCATCACACTCCTTACTTGTGCCTTGTAGATGGTGGAAAGGCTTTGCTGAGTCAGGTGAGACACTCGCTGCAGAATACCCAGCCTCTGATCTGCTCTTGTAGCCACACTATTTATGTTGGTGGTCCAGTCTGGTCAATGGTGACCCCCAAAGTGCTGATGATGGGGGATTCGGCGATGGTAATGCCGTTGAATGTCCAAGGGGTGGTAGTTAGACTCTCGCTTGTTGGAGATAGTCATTGCCTGGCACTTGTGTGGTGCGAATGTTACCTGCCATTTATCAGCCCTAGCCTGAACATCGTCCAGGTCTTGTTGCATGCGGGCATGGACTGCTTCATTATCTGAGGAGTTGTGAATGGAACTGAACACTGTGCAGTCATCAGCGAACATCCCCATTTCTGACATTATGTTGGAAGGAAGGTCATTGATGAAGCAGCTGAAGATGGTTGGGCCTAGGACACTGCCCTCAGGAACTCCTGCTGCGATGTCCTGGGGCTGTGATGATTGACCTCCAACCACCACAGCCATCTTCCTTTGTGTTAGGTATGACTCCAGCCAGTGGAGAGCTCCCCCCACCCCCAGTTCCCATTGACTTCAGTTTTACTCGGGCTCCTTCATGCCACACTCGATCAAATGCTGCCATGATGTCAAGGGCAGTCACTCTCACCTCACTTCTGGAATTCAGCTCCTTTGTCCATGTTTGGACCAAGGCTGTAATGAGGTCGGGAACCAAGTGGTCTTGGCGGAACCCAGACTGGGCTTCAGTGAGGAGGTTATTGGTAAATAAGTGCCGCCTGATAGCACTATCGATAACACCTTCCATCACTTTGCTGATGATTGAGAGTAGACTTAAGGGGCGGTAATTGGCCGGATTGGATTTGTCCTGCTTTTTGTGGACAGGACATACCTGGGCAGTTTTCCACATTGTCAGATAGATGTTAGTGTTGTAGCTGTACTGGAACAGCTTGACTAGAGGCGCAGCTAGTTCTGGAGCGCAATTCTTCAGCACGATAGCCAGGATATTGTCAGGACCCATAGACTTTGCTGTATCCAGTGCGCTCAGCCGTTTCTTCATATCACGTGGAGTGAATCGAAATGGCTGAAGACTGGCTTCTGTGATGGTGGGGACCTCCGGAGGAGGCCGATATGGATCATGCACTCGGCACATCTGGCTGAAGATGGTAGCAAACACTTCAGCCTGGTCTTTTGCACTCATGTGCTGGGCTCCACCATCATTGAGGATGGGGATATTCCTGGAGCCTCCTCCTCCCGTTAGTCGTTGAATGGTCCACCACCATTCATGACTAGATGTGGCAGGGCTGCAGAACTTTGATCTGATCCCTTGATTGTGGGATCTCTTAGCCCTGCCTATATCCTGCTGCTTCCACTTTTTAGCATGCATGTAGTTCTGTGTTGCAGCTTCCCCAGGTTGGCACCTCATTTTTAAATATGCCTAGTGCTGCTCCTGGCATGCTCTTCTACACTCCTTATTAAACGAGGGTTGGTCCCCATCTTGATGGTAATGGTAGAGTGAGGGATATGCCAGACCATGAGGTTACAGATTGTGGTGGAATACAATTCTGCTGGTGCTGATGGCCCACTGCGCCTCATGGATGCCCAGTTTTGAGCTGCTAGATCTGTTCTGAATCTATCCCATTTAGCACGGTGGTAGTGTCACACAACACGATGGAGGGTGTCCTCAGTGTGAAGATGGGGCTTCTTCTCCACAATGACTGTGATGCCTGTGTGGTGGTCACTGCTACCAATACTGTCACGGACAGGTGCATCTGCAACAGGCAGATTGGTGAAGACGCGGTCAAGTAGGTTTTTCCCCTCGCGTTGGTTCTCTCGCCACCTGTCGCAGGCCCAGACTTGCAGCTATGTCAGGTCTCAGCCAGCTCGGTCAGTAGTGGTGCTACTCAGCCACTCTTGGTGATGGACATTGAAGTCACCCACCCAGAGTACAGTCTGCTACTCTCAGTGCTTCATCCAAGTGGTGTTCAACATGGAGGAGTACTGATTCATCAGCTGAGGGAGGGTGGTAGGTGTTAGGTGGTAGGTGGTAATCAGCAGGTTTCCTTGCCTATGCTTGACCTGAAGCAATGAGATTTCATGGGGTCCGGAGTTAATGTTGAGGACTCCAAGGGTCACTCCTTCCCAACTGTATACCACTGTACCGCCACCTCTCGTAAGTCTATCCTGCCTGTGGGACAGGACATGCCCAGGGATGGTAATGGAGGAGTTTGGGACATTGGCTGAAAGGTATGATTCTGTGAGTATGACTATGTCAGGCTTGTGATTGACTAGTCTGTGGGACAGCTCTCCCAATTTTGGCACAAGTCCCCAGATGTTGGTGAGGAGGATTTTGCAGGGTCGACTGGTTCGGGTGTGCTGTTGTCATGTCCGTAGCCGCTGTCAAGGTTGATACTGGGTGGTCTGTCCTGTTTTATTCTTATTATTATTGTGTTTCGTAGTGGTTTGTTACAACTGAGTGGCTTGTTCGGGCAGTTAGGAGTCAACCACATTGCTGGAGTCACATCTAGGCCAGATCAAGTAAGGACATTAGTGAACCAGATTTACAACAATCCGATACTAGCTTTTTATTCTAGATTTTATTTAATTAACTGAATTTAAATTCCCCCGCTGCCGTGGTGGGATTTAAACTCACATCTCTGGATCATTAATCCAGGACTCTGGATCACTAGCCCAGTAACATTACTCTGCTACCGTTGCCATTTGCTGTCAGCAATTTCCTCCCGACATCAATAAGCTTCAACCCCCAACACCTGAACATTCCAATTTGAGGGCAATTCTGCTAGAAATGTCTTGCCTGCACTCCCATTTCTACATCTTTTGTCACAAGTATGAGTGTCTGTGGTGCGGTGCGTTCTTTATTAGGAACAAACAGCTGTTCAATCCAATGTGGCTGCCAACAGTTGTGAATGTTGCCTTGTCAGTACGGTCTGTATCTCAGGGCTGGGCCTTAACCCCCACCACCCACCTTAAACTGCCACAAACAGCTGGCAGGATTTATATGGGCACATGACTCAGGGCCACATCACAACTGAGGGGTTATGTAACCTAGCCTCAGAAAGAAAACACAGAAACCACAGGGGTGGACAAAATACAACAAAGTAGTACAAACTGCATTTGTGCATGAGAGAGCAATAAGGGGAGAGCTTAAAGACAATGGGGGAAAAATTTGTTTGGTTTGCGCCTCCCGTTAGCGCCTTAAGAGGGCGCTAATGGGGCGGAAAGCAACTAGTGCCCGGGTGCGGCGATGTTTGCGCCGCTCGCGAAATTGACCAGACATTTTGCGACGCCGCTAAACACTACCGCCACGATCTCCTGCGCCTGCAGATCATGACGTCAGTCGAGCGTGCAACGCCCCGGACCACATATTGAGTGGCGCCCCCTGCTCTACCGCCTGCCGCTAGCAACGACAGGTTGAAACATAGAAACATAGAAGATAGGAGCAGGAGTAGGCCATTCGGCCCCTCGAGCCTGCTCCGCCATTCAGTGAGATCATGGCTGATCATCCAAACTCAGTACCCTGTCCCTGCCTTCTCCCCATATCCCTTGATCGCTTTAGCATTAAGAAATATATCTAACTCCTTCATAGGAGCATTTTAGATAGGGGAGCAGAAGCGTTTTAGATAGGAGAGCATTTTGCAATCAGGAAGGGACTGGGGGAGCGCTATTTAAAAGCGACTGGTTGCTGCCTTTTTTTTCGGCGACATTTTTGCACCATGCATTTTGAGTGAGAGAGATACACTTCTGGAGATATTCAACGCTGTGTTGAGGAGTTTTGGGGACTGAGCAGCACTTTGCAGGTTCATTTTGATTTGATCTTCCTTGCATCAATTTAGAAGACTATGGGGGCTGCACTCTGACATCTTTTCCTGGACCTCCATTGTTCTTTCCAGCAGATTTGATGTACAGGTCTCTCCAGGCCGAGATTCAAGGCTGCAATGAGCAAGGTATGGATGGAGAGGAAGATCGACCCTCCCCTTTAAGAACTGGCCAGCGCCAGTGTGTCTGTGAGCCATTGCTGACTGACATCACATGAGCTTCGCCAGTGCGCTGAGATAGCGCCTCGCTCCTCAACAATAGCGCCTTAAGTGAGGTGTGTAGCGCCTGATTTAGCGCTCTAATCACCTCCAGGGGCGATAGAAGCCAAGTTTGCAATCAGAGGCGATAATTAGTGCCAGGCACTAAACTTTGCGCCTGGCCGATAATTGCGCCCCAAATGGGGCGATACCGAATTTCTCCCCCCGCAATGGGTTCATCAAATGCATCCAATTTTTGGAAGATCATCAGAGAGCAGATTGGAAATACTATGCAAAGGAACAGTGTTAATTATTGGAGAGAAAGAAGTCGGAGAGAAAGAAGTCAGAGAGGAAAGAGTCATCGAACCGGAGATCTAATTTCAGATTGTCAGTGAGTGAACAAAGACTGCTGAATCCCCAGTATCTGGAGGGTGTGCGATATTTTCTGCTGACAACTTTCACCTTCCCAGATATCATTTTAATGAGTTGCCATGACTGTCTGTGTCACCACTTAAATTTCTCTATAAACCTCTTGGGACAATGCTCCATCAGACCCACACTAAGAACATAAAAGAGGAGCTTCACCAAATGAGTGAGCAGCACAGTGAGTGTGTGGAGAGACAGGGAACATTGGTTTCTGTGCCATGGCACACTTTGATGATACCCTCATTAGCCCGGAGGAGTTCGATGACCAGAAGGTTTAGGGTCAAGCCTGATGTGGATTTGGATAAAGCCAAGGGCACGCTGGTTCTGTGTTATGGGAACATGGCATTCAATGCACCTGAGGCACTAGCACTGTCCACAATCGAGACCCACATTATGCCAGCTGTTAGTCAATTCCTTACAAGTGGGCAGGGGATAAAGGCTGAATCCAGGGATCTCACACTAAAGCTGAGCCTAATGAAGACTGTGATTCTGATAGCCAGATCCCTACATTCAAATCACCAGATAGTTCCCATCAACTTTATCAGAAACAGGGAGCTGCTGACATACATGCAGGATCTTATCGAAGCCAATCCGCCAAAGCTGCTGCAAAGCCCTGTTCGACAGTTGGCCATGAATGCCTGCATTCATCTCGTACTACACACTGAATCAAGCCAAGCTGACACCTGCCAACTGATTCAAACCTGCATGACCAGTATTTTCAGCTTGGTACCTTCAGAACTGGACAATGACAAAGACACAAATGGTAACACAAGAGACAACACCTTATACCCAAACCACGAATTCCCTGCAAAAGCTTCTGAAGCAAATATTACTTCAGGACCTGTCCCATTAAGGTCTTGAGGCCATTTTCAATCATGTCGAAGAGTGGATCATTTCAATAGCAATAGACATAACCTTAGGGCTGGATTTTGTCAACCCCAAAGTGGCGGGTATGGATGCGGGACTGCCGGTAAAGTTGCAGAAAGTGGGGGCGGATGGCAAACCCGCCCCATGCCCTTTTGCCAGGAGGCGGGAAGCCGTCCTGCCCCGGGTCCCATCTCCTCGAGGTGGGAAAGGGATTAAATCCTTTTAACTGCCTGTTGACAGGTAGGTAACAAGCAGAAAAAAGGATTAGTCCCATTTTACCTGTTCAAGTGCAGGCTTCCTGACCTCGGAGAACCCCGCTAGGGTGGAGGAGTCGAGTAGGAGGTCTGCGGGGGTCTGAAAGTGCAATGTAGAGGTGAGCGATGGGTGCAAGTGTGGAGTGGTAAGTATGTGAGGGGAGTGTAAAGTGTTATAAAATGCTCACTTACCTTTGTTTCTGCCTACAGCCTTCAGCCGCGGTGGTTCCGGGGTCCCGACATCTTCATTGTAGATTTCACAGACTGGCTGTTGGATCCTCCGAACCAAGTCATCTGATTTCTACAAACTAGAAAGGTTTGATGAGTCCTGAACACAAGGGCTCATCAAACTACACAGAAAGTCAGTGTTTGACAACTTCACAGAGCTGTCAAACGCTGACATTTCTTCTTTCAAGAAGTCTTGATAGATGGCACATCAGACGTTGACGCGCTCTGTCAGTGACTTCCCCCTAATTGGCCTGCTGAGCCCACAGGGCGGGCTTAACAAGGTCAATCAGGGGAAAACCCCGCTGGTTGACCAGAGGCTGATGGAGGCAGGACTGAGACCCGACAAGCAGCAGTCCCGCCTCCAGCACATCTCCATTCACAAAATCCAGCCCTTAAGAGTTTCTGATACTAACATTGAGCTTCTCCAAGTAAAGTAAGGTAGTGCCTGGAAATAACACAGGGTCTCTGATTGGACGACTGATGTCGCTTTCCATTCGACAGATGGCCCTGGACACTTTGTACATCAGCCTGTCCATTCAGTTATCGTATGAAGGCACCAATCTGGATCAGCAAAAGCAGCAGTTAGAGGCACTGAAAACACTAACAACAGTCACAGAGAACAGTTAGTTAACCCTTACACTTCTGTCCTCTTTCAAACTTGCTGTCAGACCACAGAGATCATTTCCAAACATTTGCCCTACGACCAGCTGAGCAACTTGCTCTTCATGGTCTTCAAAGAAATGGCTGACCAACAGCCCAGCTGTTTTTGTGCAGCTGCTGTGCTCATGAACACCATCATTAAAAGACATGGCAGTGAACTTCGGGACCAGGTCTCATAGATACTTGACGTGCTGAGGGTTCAATTGCAGTCAGCTCCTTACGATGAGGTGAAACTTTCGGCTCTACGGCATATCGTCATAATGACCTCCTCACCAACCCCACCCCTTTGGATAAGTAAGTCAGTGACTTGTGGAGATCACTGGCCGAAGACATAGAATGTACTATGATTACAATGGGAGAATTGCTGGATAAACTAAACAATATTAATTTGGGATAAGCAGAACCTGTCCAGTCAGCGAGAACGCAACACAGTATTCAACCCTTGAATCCCTGGCTGCCGTCTGTGGGATGCACTAGATGATAACTAAACCAGAGTCGGCAAAGGCAGTGACTACATTATTCCCAAAATTATTCAGCGCCCTGCTCATTCATCTCAACTCTTGTGTTAATGTTTCTCTGCTCAATGGTTTTGCTTCTGATGGTCAATCGAAGCAGAGAAAATTCTCAGCTGAGTTTCAAACATCTAGAAGTAGAGATGTGTGTGTGAAGTGTGTAGACACTAAAGGACCTGCAAGGTCGGACAAATAATAAGTTGGTTCAAGATTCCCTGACAGGATCAATTCCTACGCTGCGGATTGAGAGTTCTTCTTCCACAACCTCCAGGAGCAGCTCCGAGCACATGCAGTGGTCTTTTCAGCTTTACTTCTCCAACAGTGAAAATGTGCTCGACCTGCCCAGAGGGTCACCTGGTGGAACAGCTGTGTGATGAACTGCTGCTGTCGCCATCAGAATGAAGCTTAAACACACATTCTCCTCTACCTCCTCTTCTTAGCAATAAACTGATCATTCTTTCAACATGATTTGTAAATTTGTAATTTTATGCATTGTAAATAAATATATATTCTGTTGTGCCATAGTAACTATAGGTCGATCCTCAAAACAGTGCAGGTCTCAATGCTGTGTGACTGGGAGTGAAATCTCCCGATGTATACCTGTACACACACCCTCTCGCATACACAAACACTTGCCTGCACACACACACCCTCACTCTTACTCACACACATGCACTCAGTCACACTCATGCATAACCCTGACATTAGAGACAGATCCTGCCCCTCACTTCGTGCAATTCCTTGCTGGATCACCATGTTACTTTACTTATAGACACAGTTCTCATTTTCTTACAACCTGTCCTGGGATTTGCCTGGAGGCAGGTTTTGTTAAGTGCAGGGCAGGCGGAATATGGATGTTCTGGGACAGGCCAGCTGGCCTCTGGGCTGGAAGGAGAAAGAACAGGAGTGGGGGGCACGTTACGCCCTGTACTGTCCTAAAATAGCAATCGGGCTCCTCTGCATAGGCCCCCAACTCGCATATTAGAAGGTGCTCATTCTTGGTGTTCTGTGGTATCCCGCTTCGCGGGCATATCTTCACTGGAAGTGCGGCACAAACCGCGTATAGTACGTCACCAACCGAGCATTCACTGGGCCCTGATCACCGGGCTTTCCGCCCCCAAGGTCCTCCGTGCTGGCATTCACTACAAGCACAGCCTGGGGGGGGGGGGGCGCCGGCGGAGAACAGAGCCAGCCGGGGGTGGGTGGGTGGAAACAGGAGCCGGGGGGAAACAGGAGCAAGGGGTGAAGGGGGGGAGATGGTGGAAACAGGAGCCAGGGGGAAACAGGAGCCGGGGGAAGCGGGGGAGAAACAGGAGCCGGGGGAAGCGGGGGAGAAACAGGAGCCGGGGGTGTGGGCAGGTGGGAACAGGAGCCGGGGGTGTGGAGGGGTGGGGGGCGGGGGGGAAGGATTAACAGTATTACTGTATTAACAGTCAACCACACTATGCAAGCATGCATTCGAAGAAATATAAAGTGGTGATTATCTTGGACAGAGTTAAGAGGTAATAATCAAATTTCCTTGTATCTTAGAGCAAAAGGTTTTCCAAGGTAAACAAGATAACGGCTGGGCGCCACAGACAAAAGCATGGCTTATCTTCTGCTTTTAATGTCTCAGTATCATCTGCAAGAAATGCTTCTGCAAGGAAATAAGCGAGTATTAATAAAACTCCTCAAAGGATTCGAGAAGTTAGGTCAGGAAGTCTTGTTTGAAAGAAGTATCTTTGAAGTAAACAACTACGACTGTTTATGTAAATAGATTATTTTCAAAGGATTCGGGAACAGATACATCATGAGGTCTCGTCAGTGACATGTACCTTTGATGTAGGCAATCTATCTATGGTGCATAAAGGAGCACAGTTTTCAAGTTATTTGGAGAGCTCAAAAGATAGATACAGAAACCAAAAAGCTACTCACTGTACAGTTAGGCTAATCACCTGTGCTGTATATGAATAAAATAAAGTCTGTTCCATATACTCCACGATCAATTGTTTTGTGCTTATTCAAAGCATGTCGTTGTGAACCATAGAAGGAAGGTGGTCGACTAACAGTTGGTCCTAATATCTACTACTTTAGTTACTTCCTCAAAAAATTCAATTAGGTGCAGCATACATGACCTACCGTTTACAAATCCACGACTGTTCCGACACCCTCCACTTTAACAGTTTCCAGTTTCCTGGCCCGAACAGTCTCCTTTTCACCATGGACATCCAATCCCTTTACATCTCCGTCAACCAACAGGACAGCCCGAGGGCCTTCCGCTTCTTCCTTGAACGGAGGCCCAGACAGTCCCAATTCACCACCACCCTTTTCTGCCTGGCTGAACTTGTTCTCATATTGAACAACTTCTTTGACTTGACTTACTTCCTCCAAATAAAAGATGTTGCTATGGGAACCCGCACGGGTCTTAGCAATGTCTGCCTTTTTGTGGGATATGAGGAACATTCTTTGTTCAGGTCCCCTCCCTCACCTCTTTTTCCAGTACATTGATGACTGTATCAGTGCCATTTCCGGCTCTCGCCCTGAACTGGAAAATTTCATTAACTTTGCTTCAAATTTCCAACCTTCCCTCGCCTTCACATGGTCCATCTCCAACTCTTCCCTTCCATGAGTTCTCTGTCCCCATTTCTGGGGATAGGCTATCAACCTGTGGTAAACCACTGTTATACCTGCCTGTGTGGGTGTTTGTATTCCACTGTGTACATGTCTGTACATGCCTCGGCTGACTCCTCCCACGAGTCCAGGTATAAAGGTGACTGCTCCACAGTCCCTCTGTATTCTGGACTGGTCGACCACTCGAGGCACACCTTCATTCTCTTGTTAATAAAAGCCTGTTAGTTACTCGCTTAACCTCAGTCTTTTGAGTAATTGATAGCGCATCACAACCAATATCCACTGTAAGCCCAGTGACTCCCACTGTAAGCCCAGTGACTCCCACAGCTACCTTGACTACACTTCCTCCCACCCCGCTTACTGTATGGACTCCCATTCTCCCAGTTTTTCCGTCACATCTGTTCTGATAATGCCACCTTCCATCCCAGTGCTTCCGATATGTCTTCCTTTTTCCTCAACCGAGGATTCCCCACCACTGTGGTTGACTGGGCCCTCGACCGGGTCCATTCCATTTCCCGTTGTCCTCAGCTTCCACCCCACCAGCCTTCACATTCAGCAGATCATCCTTCGCTATTTTCGCCACCTCCAAACACATCTTCCCCTCCTCTTTCAGCACTCCGATGAGACTGTTCGCTCCCCGATACCCTGGTCCACTCCTCAATCACCCTCAACACTCCCTCCCCTTCCCACGGCACCTTCCCATGCAAGCACCGGAGATGCAACACCTGCCTTTTAACCTCCTCCCTTCCCACCATCCAGGGCCCCAAACACTTGTTCCAGGTGAAACAGCGATTTACTTGTACTTATTTCAATTTAAACCTGCTCACCAAAGCTCAATTTGGGTTACACCAGGACCTCTCGGCTCCACACCTCATTACAGCCTGGGTCCAAACATGGACAAAGTAAGTAATATTCACACCACACAAAGGCCAGGTAATGACTAAGTTCAAAAAGAGAGTCTAATCACCACCCCTTGACATTCAACGGCATTACCAGTTGAATTCCAGAAGCAAGATGAGAGTGACTGCCTTTGACATCAAGGCAGCATTTGACAGAGAGTGGCACGAAGGAGCCCGAGTAAAATTGAAGTCAATGAGAATCCAGGGGAAAACTCTCCACTGGCTGGAGTCATACCTAGCACAAAGGAAGATGGTTGTTGGAGGCCAATCATCTCAGCCCCAGGACATTGGTGCAGGAGTTCCTCAGGGCAGTGTTCGAAGCCCAACCATCTTCAGCATCATAAGGTCAGAAGTGAAGACGTTCGCTGATGATCGCACGGTGTTCTATTCTACTTGCAACTCCTCAGATAATGAAGCAATCCATGCCCACATACAGCAAGACCTGGGTGACATTCAGGCTTGGGCTGATAAGTGGCAAGTAATATTCACACCACACAAAGGCCAGGTAATGACTAATTTCAAAGAGAGTCTAATCACCACCCCTTGACATTCAATGGCATTACCATCATCGAATCCCCCACCATCAACAACCTGGGGGATTAACATTGACCAGAAACATAACTGGACCAGCCACATAAATACTGTGCCGCAAGAGCAAGTCAGATGCTGGGTATTCTGCGACGAGTGACTCACCTCCTGACTCCCCAAAGCCTTTTCACCATCTACAAGGCACAAGTCAGCAGTGTGATGGAATACTCTCCACTTGCCTGGATGAGTACAGCTCCAACAACACAAGAAGCTCAACACCATTCAGGACAAAGCAGCCCACTTGATTGGCACCCCATCCACCGCCTTATACATTTACTTCCTCCACCACCAGCACACCATGGCTGCAGTGTGTACCATCTACAAGATGCACTGCAGCACTTCGCCAAGGCTTCTTCAACAGCACCTCCCATACCCGTGACCTCTACTGCCTAGAAGGACAATGGCAGCAGGCACATGGGAACACCATCACCTCCAAGTTACACACCATCCTGACTTGGAAATATATCGCCATTCCTTCGTCGCTGGGTGACAATCCTGGAACTCCCTCCCCAACAGCACTATGGGAGTGCAGCGGTTCAAGAAGACAGCTCACCACCTTCTCACGGGCAATAAATGCTGGCCTTGCCAGCGATGCCCATATCCCATGAACGAATGAAAAAAAAATTTAGTATACTATATTTGCTGCTCATGATGCGGTCTCCTCTACGTTGACAAGACCAAACACAGATTGGGTGACTGCTTTGCTGGACACCTCCGTTCAGTCCGCAAGCATGAACCCAAGCTTCTGGTTCCCTGTCATCTTAATTCTCCACCCCACTCTCACTTTGACCCTGGCCTCCTACACTGTTCCAATGAAGTTCAACGTAAGCTCGAGCAACAGCACCTTATCTTTCGATTAGGCACTTTTCAGCCTTGCGGACTGATGCGCTATCAATTACTCATAAAAGACGGAGAGTTAGGAGAGTAACTAAAGGCTTTTATTAGCAAAGAACAGAGCATGCCTCTCGTGGTTGACTGGGTTCCAAGAAGGCAGGGGGCTGCAGGTCAATCACCTTTATACCTGGGCCTGTGGGTGGAGCCAGCCGAGACATGTTGAGGCATGCATAGGTACAACAGTGTGCAACAACAACAACAACAGTGAATAACAATAACAGTGGTTTACCACACAGACTCAACACTGAGTTCAACAATTTCAGATCATAACCACTGCCCCCATTTCTTTCCGAACAGCAGCTGTTGGTTATGACTCTGCTATTCCCTTTTACACCTCCTCTAGACCAATCTTTTGTTTCTTCACTTGTCCCATTACCATCTCCTTTTGTCTTGCACCATCATCCCTTTTGTCATTTAATTACTCCTGCCTCCCACCCTATCACAGACGTTCCCTTTTGTTCTTTCCCCGCTTCCCCTGCCTCTGCACTTGGTTAAAACCTGTTACAGCTCTAACTTTTTCCAGTTCTGACGAAAGGTCACCGACCTGAAACGTTAACTCTGTTTCTCTCTCCACAGATGCTGCCTGGCCTGCTGAGTATTTCAAGCATTTTCTGTTTTTATGTCAGATTTCCAACATCTGCATTATTATGCTTTTGTTTTGCAAATGTATGTTGGCTCTCTCATCAGCTCAAATTTCTTGAAGTGCTCAGTCACTCTGTCCTTAATTATAGATTCCAATAAATTGCCACAACAGATGTTAGACCAACAGGTCTATAATTTCCTGGTTTCTCTCTTACCTTTCTTAAATAGTGAAGTTACATTTGCAATTTTCCAATCTGAAGATACAATTCCTGAATCAAGAGCGTTTTGGAAGATTATGGCTAAAGCATCTAGAATTTCCTCACCAACTCCTTTAAAACACTGGAGTGGAAATCATCAAGTCCTGGGGGATTTGTCAGTCCTTAGAGCCATTGGGGGGAATTTTAACCCCCAAAAATGGGTGGATTTAGTTCAGGTGGGAGGTTAAAAAGATAAAAATCTTAAACCCGCCCACTTCCAGGACGAGCAACCAATCTGCTTACAGGAGGCAGGTTGGTCATTTAAATATTTTAATGAGGCTGTGTGCATTCATTTTAACAGTGATTCTGTTTTTAACCAAAGCCAGCCAGATTTCCCAGGCCTCAGGTTACTCAGCAGGTAAAAGGCGGCGAGAAGGGATGAATCCATAAGCTAAGTGCCTTTATAGCACTGCTTGTGGGCCAGGAGGAGCAGGAGTGTTTCCTTCAGGCCCAACAAGCTACCCAGTAAACCCCATCTCCTGCCCGAGCATCATCTGCCACCCCAGCCCCCACCACCACCACCCCTCCCCCTGACTCCAAGCTAATATTCAGCCCATAATTTTTTCTAATACTGTTTTCTTGCTTACTTTAACATTAGTGCGTTCCCGTCCTTGATTCATTATTAGCTTCCCTGGAATATCAGGTATATTATTCTCTTCCACTACTGTGAATACTGACACAAAGGCTGCAATTTTGCCGGTGCTCAGAGGGCGGGTCAGTAGTGAAAATCTAAATGATTGACGGCAAACCCACCGCCATCCCGATGACTCATCAGGGGAAGGCAGCAGCAGCCAACTTCCTGGCACCATGGGTGGCTCTGCTGCACAGGACGGGAGGAAAAAGAGTGGAAGAGCTATAGTGATAGGGGACTCAATTGTAAGGGGAATAGGCAGGCGTTTTTGCGGCCGCAATCGAGACTCCAGGATGGTGTGTTGCCTCCCTGGTGCAAGGGTCAAGGACGTCTCGGAGCGGCTGCAGAACATTTTGGAGGGGGAGGGCGAACAGCCAGTTGTCGTGGTGCACATAGGCACCAACGATATAGGTAAAAAACAGGATGAGGTCCTAAAAGCAGAATATCGGGAGTTAGGAGGTAAATTTAAAAATAGGACCTCAAAGGTAGTAATCTCAGGATTGCTACCAGTGCCACGTGCTAGTCAGAGTAGAAATAGGAGGATATTTCAAATGAATACGTGGCTAGAGGAATGGTGCAAGGAGGAGGGATTCAAATTCCTTGGACATTGGAACCGGTTCTGGGAGAGGTGGGACCAGTACAAATGGGACGGTTTGCACCTGGGCAGGGCCGGGACCGATGTCCTAGGGGGAGTGTTTGCTAGTGCTGTGGGGGAGGGTTTAAACTAAAGTGGCAGGGGGTTGGGAACCTGAGCAGGGAGACAGAGGAAAGGGAAACAAGGAAAAAAGCAAAAGACAGGAAGGAGAAAAACAAAATTAGAAGGCAAAGAACTCAACGGTTTAAATCAAACATGGTCACAGTAAATAATAATTCATATAGGTCTGAGAGCGTTAAAAAAACAAACCTGAAGGCTTTGTGTCTTAATGCAAGGAGCATTCAAAACAAGGTGGATGAATTAGCTGCGCAAATAGAGGTAAACGAATATGATTTGATTGGGATTACAGAAACATGGCTCCAGGGTGGCCAAGGCTGGGAACTCAACATCCAGGGGTATTCAATATTTAGGAAGGATAGGCAAAAAAGAAAGGGAGGTGGGGTAGCATTGCTGGTTAAAGAGGGGATTAACACAATTGAAAGGAAGGATATTAACTCTGATGATGCGGAATCTGTATGGGTAGAACTGAGAAATATCAAGGGACAGAAAACATTAGTGGGAGTGGTATATAGACCTCCAAACAGTAATACGGAGGTTGGGGATGGCATTAAAAGGGAAATTAGAGAAGCATGCAGTAAGGGCACAGCAGTCATCATGGGTGACTTTAATTTACATATAGATTGGGCGAACCAAATTAGTAAAAATACTGTGGAGGAGGAATTCCTAGAATGTTTACAGGATGGTTTTCTGGAACAATATGTCGAGGAACCAACCAGAGATCGGGCCATCTTAGACTGGGTATTATGTAATAAGAGAGGATTAATTAGCAATCTTGTTGTACGAGGCCCCTTGGGTCAGAGCGATCATAATATGATAGAATTCTTCATTTGGATGGAGAGTGAAGTAGTTGACTCGGAGACTAGAGTCCTGAATTTAAATAAAGGAAACTATGATGGTATGAGGCGCGAATTGGGTAGGATTGATTGGGGAATGTCACTCAAAGGGTTGACGGTGGATAGGCAATGGCAAACATTCAAAGACCAAATGGATGAGCTACAGAAGTTGTTCATCCCAGTTTGGGATAAGAATAAAACAAAAAGGCTGACTCAACCGTGGCTAACAAGGGAAATTAGGGATAGCATAAGATCCAAGGAGAGGGCATATAAATTGGCCAGAAAAAGCGGTAACCCTGAGGATTGGGAGCAGTTCAGGATTCAACAAAGGAGGACAAAGGGATTAATTAAGAAGGGGAAAATAGAATATGAAAGTATGCTTCCAGGGAACATAAAAACTGACTGTAAGAGCTTTTATAGATATGTGAAGTGAAAAAGATTAGTGAAATCAAGTGTAGGTCCCTTGCAGTCAGAAGCAGGGGAAGTTATAATGGGGAACAAAGAAATGGCAGACCAATTAAATGCATATTTTGGTTCTGTCTTTGTGGTAAACCACTTTTATCGTTACACTATAGTTATCACTGTTGTATTGTTATCACCGTTATCACTGTTGTATCACGATACGAGGTCGCCTCTTGTCGCGCTGTTATACCTGGGCTGACCACCTCCGACTCCGCCCATGGCTCCACCTACCTGCCCAGGTATAAAGGTAGTCGACTGGCTGGTATTCCTCCTTGTTGGACCCGATCACCCACGAGGGTGGGCTCTGTTATTTAGTCAATAAAAACCTTTAGTTACGTTCCTAACTCGTCGCTTTTTATTGGACGAATTGATAGGTATATCAATTTTATTGACTAAATTTTAAAGATGTCTACTACTGGCCAGCCAGAAGCCCTCCCAGAAGCACAGCCACACCAGCCGGCTTGGCTGCAAGCCCTCAAACCACCGTACCTGGATCTAAACCCACAGGCAGCAAACGCAGCCCTCAACTTCAAACACTGGCTGGACTGCTTCGAATCCTACCTGGAAGAATCCGGCGCCCCGCAGAGATCCAAACTAAGACTTCTGAACGCCCAAGCGAGCCCGAGAGTATACGCACTCATACAGGACACGACTACGTACGAGGCCGCTATCAACCTACTGAAACAGCAGTACCGCAGCCCGGTAAATTACATGTACACCAGGCACCTCCTAAGATCCCGCCCGCAACAGCCAGGAGAGTCTGTAGCTGAATTTTTACGGGCGCTAAGAGCACTCGGCAGGAACTGTGACTTTAAAGCGGTGACGGCTGTTGAAAATACGGAAGATAATATCCGCGATGCCTTTGTGAAAGGCCTACGGTCCGACTACTCACGGCAAAGACTGCTTGAAGCTAAAGACCTCGACCTGGACAAAGCTGAAGCCCTTGCTCTCTCCCTGGAGGTGGCCCATCAGGACCAGGAGGCGTTTTCCAGGTACTGCTCGCGACCCTGGGACTCGGGCCCGACCCCTACCGCAATACCCTTCGCAGCGCCGCCCCCGGGACCTACCTCAGCGTCGGCGTCCCGGACCCGACCGGGCCCGCCACCCCCGGTACCGGCTCCGACATCGGGCACCCGCGATCGGGCCGCCGGCTGCTTCTTTTGCGGCCAGGAGAAGCACCCGAGGTCGCGCTGCCCAGCCAGGAACTCTACCTGCACAACCTGCAGGAAGAAAGGCCATTTCTCTAAGGCCTGCAGGAGCGGATCTTCAGAGGCCAGCAGTGCCTCATGCGAACTGTGGGGGCGGCCATCTTCTTTCACGGCAACTGAGGCCAGTATCCCCACACGTGAGTCATGGGGGCGGCCATCTTTGATCAAGGCAACCGACCCCAATAGTGCCTCATGTGAGTTATGGGGGCAGCCATCTTCTCCGCCATTTTGTCCTACCTCGTGGGAGACGCCATTTTACCCACCACGCCCGACTGCCACCGGGCCCCCGGACCCGACGACCGCCTCGCCCGCAGACGACAACGACTCGCTTACCTACACGCTAGCCTCCGTCACTCTGGATCAAGCCCGCCCACACCACCTGTCCAAGTCGATGATGGACATCAAAGTAAACGGCCACGCCACGACCTGCCTGTTCGACAGCGGAAGCACGGAGAGCTTCATCCACCCAGACACGGTGAGCCACTACTCCCTCCCTGTCCTGCCAACGCGCAACCGAATCTCGATGGCATCGAGGTCCCACGCCACGGACATTAGCGGCTACTGTGCTGTGACCTTGTCGGTTAAGGGTACAGAGTATAAAAACTTTAAACTCCTCGTCCTCCCCCAGCTCTGCGCTGCCGTCCTACTAGGGCTGGACTTCCAATCCCACCTCCAAAGTGTAACCCTAGCATACGGTGGACCCCTCCCCCCACTCACAGTCGACAACCAGCGAAGGTTAAACCGCCCACCGCGTAACACCTGCAGCCTATCCACCCTCAAGGTGCCGCCACCTTCCCTGTTCGCTAACCTCACCCCCGACTGCAAACCCGTCGCTACCAAGAGCAGGCGGTACAGCGCTGGGGACAGAGCTTTCATTAGCTCTGAGGTGCAGCATCTCCTGAAGGAGGGCATCATCGAGGGGAGCAACAGCCCCTGGCGTGCCCAGGTCGTGGTCGTTAAGACCGGCGATAAAAATCGCCTGGTCATCGACTACAGCCAGACCATAAACAGATACACCCAGCTGGACGCATACCCCCTTCCCCGCATATCTGACATGGTCAATCAGATTGCACAATACCGCGTATTCTCGACCATCGACCTTAAGTCGGCCTACCACCAACTCCCTATCCACCCCGAGGACCGCCAGTACACCGCCTTCGAGGCGAATGGGCGCCTATACCACTTCCTTAGGGTCCCCTTCGGTGTCACCAACGGGGTCTCGGTCTTCCAAAGGGAGATGGACCGGATGGTTGACCAGAACGGACTGCAGGCCACATTCCCCTACCTAGATAACGTCACCATCTGCGGCCGCGACCGGCAGGACCACGACGTGAATCTGGAGAAATTCCTCCGTACAGCCCAATGGCTGAACCTCACCTACAATAAGGAGAAATGTGTGTTTAACACCTCGCGCCTTGCCATCCTTGGCTGTGTAGTAGAGAACGGACTCATCGGCCCCGACCCCGAAAGAATGCGCCCCCTCATGGAGCTACCCCTCCCCCACTGCCCTAAGGCACTTAAGAGAACCCTGGGGCTCTTCGCCTACTATGCCCAATGGGTGCCCAATTATGCGGACAAAGCCAGACCCCTCATGAAGTCCACATCCTTCCCCCTTACGGAGGAAGCGTGCGCAGCCTTCTCCCTCATTAAGGGAGACATTGCCAAGGCCACTATGCACGCAGTGGATGAGTCCATCCCCTTCCAAGTCGAGAGCGATGCATCCGACTTCGCCCTAGCCGCCACCCTTAACCAGGAGGGGAGACCGGTGGCCTTCTTCTCAAGGACCCTACAGGGCCCTGAGATCCGACACTCGTCGGTCGAGAAGGAGGCCCAGGCGATTGTGGAGGCGGTACGACGCTGGAGGCATTACCTGGCAGGCAAACGATTTACCCTCCTTACCGACCAACGTTCGGTCGCTTTTATGTTTAATAACAAGCTGAGGGGCAAAATCAAGAATGACAAGATCTTGAGGTGGAGAATCGAGCTCTCCACCTACGATTATGATATCTTGTACCGGCCAGGTAAGCTGAACGAACCCCCCGATGCTCTGTCACGAATTACATGCGCCAGCGCGCAAAGTGATAGACTTCAGACCCTCCACAACAACCTCTGCCACCCCGGGGTCACCAGACTTTACCACTTCATTAAGGCCCGCAACCTGCCCTACTCCATCGAGGAGGTCAGGACCATAACCAGGAACTGCCAGACCTGCGCCGAGTGCAAACCGCACTTCTTTAGGCCGGACAGAGCAAGCCTGATCAAGGCCACCCGCCCCTTCGAGCGCCTGAGCATCGACTTTAAGGGGCCCCTCCCGTCCTCTGACCGTAATGTGTACTTCCTCAACATTGTTGATGAGTACTCCCATTTCCCCTTTGCCTTCCCCTGCCCAGACATGACCAGTACCACGGTCATTAAATGCCTGAACGACCTCTTCGCCTTGTTCGGGTTCCCAAACTATATACATAGTGACCGGGGCTCCTCTTTCATGAGCGAGGAACTCCGTCAGTTCCTACTAGCGAGAGGTATTGCAGCAAGTAGGACCACCAGCTACAACCCCCAAGGGAACGGCCAGGTGGAAAGAGAGAACGCGACGGTATGGAAGGCCGTCCTCTTAGCCTTAAAGTCTAAGGGCCTCCCAACCTCCCGCTGGCAGGAAGTCCTCCCGACAGCGCTGCACTCCATCCGGTCACTACTTTGCACTGCCGTTAACGCCACCCCCCATGAACGAATGTTTGTTTTCCCCAGGAAGTCGACTACGGGAACCACTCTACCAACCTGGCTGACCTCTCCGGGGCCCGTCTTGCTGCGAAAGCACGTGAGGGCCCATAAAACAGACCCCCTGGTCGAAAGGGTGAACCTCCTGCACGCCAACCCCCAGTACGCCTACGTGGCTTACCCAGACGGGCGGGAGGACACTGTCTCCTTACGAGACCTCGCACCCTCGGGCACTCCGGAGACACCACCTTTACCCCCCCCCCCACCACCCCCCCAATTCCAGCCCAGGTAGACGGCATGCCGGAACCCCACGAGCCTTCGCCGACCACGCAGACACCAGCACTAACACCGGATAATGCAGCACCGCCGCTGCGACGATCGGAGAGGCTTACGAGGCCTCTGGACAGACTGACATACCAGAACTGGTAGTACACTTCACCCCGCCAGACTCAAATCTAAACAAGGGGTGAATGTGGTAAACCACTTTTATCGTTACACTATAGTTATCACTGTTGTATTGTTATCACCGTTATCACTGTTGTATCACGATACGAGGTCGCCTCTTGTCGCGCTGTTATACCTGGGCTGACCACCTCCGACTCCGCCCATGGCTCCACCTACCTGCCCAGGTATAAAGGTAGTCGACTGGCTGGTATTCCTCCTTGTTGGACCCGATCACCCACGAGGGTGGGCTCTGTTATTTAGTCAATAAAAACCTTTAGTTACGTTCCTAACTCGTCGCTTTTTATTGGACGAATTGATAGGTATATCAGTCTTCACAAAGGAGGACACAAATAACCTCCCAGAGATGTTGGAGAACATAGGGTCTGATCAGAGGGAGAAACTGAAAGAAATCAGTATTTGTAGGGAAATGGTGTTAGGGAAATTGACGGGATTGAAGGCCGATAAATCCCCAGGGCCTGATAATCTACATCCTAGGGTACTTAAGGAGGTGGCCCTAGAAATAGTAGATGCATTGCTGATCATCTTCCAAAATTCGCTGGAATCTGGAACTGTACCCATGGATTGGAGGGTAGCTAATGTTACCCCACTATTCAAAAAGGGTGGTAGAGAGAAAGCGGGGAATTACAGACCGGTTCTGACATCGGTAGTGGGGAAAATGCTAGAGTCCATTATAAAGGATGTAATGGCTGAGCACTTGGAAAACAGTGACATGATCGGACAAAGTCAACATGGATTTACAAAAGGTAAATCGTGCTTGACTAATCTACTGGAATTTTTTGAGGATGTAACTGGGAAAATAGATAAGGGAGAACCAGTAGATGTGGTGTATTTGGACTTTCAAAAGGCTTTCGATAAGGTCCCGCATAAGAGATTAGCGTGTAAAGTTAAGGCACATGGGATTGGGGGCAAGGTATTGACTTGGATAGAGAACTGGTTGGCGGACAGAAAGCAGAGAATAGGAATTAACGGGTCTTTTTCCGAGTGGCAGGCAGTGACTAGTGGGGTACCGCAGGGATCGGTCCTTGGACCCCAGCTATTCACAATATACATTAATGATCTAGATAAGGGAACTAGATGTAATATCTCCAAGTTTGCAGATGACACAAAGCTGGGTGGGTGTGTGTGCTGCGAGGAGGATACCGAGAAACTCCAGGATGATTTGGACAGGTTGGGTGATTGGGCAGAAGCGTGGCAGATGCAATATAACGTGGATAAATGCGAGGTTATCCACTTTGGTGTCAAAAACAGAAAGGCAGATTATTATCTGAATGGCAATAAATTGGGAGAAGGAGAGTGCAATGAGACCTGGGTGTCCTTGTGCATCAGTCGCTGAAGGTAAGCATGCAGGCGGTGAAGAAGGCAAATGGTATGTTGGCCTTCATAGCGAAAGGGTTTGAGTACAGGAGTAAGGATGTCCTGCTGCAGTTGTACAGGGCCTTGGTGAGACCACACCTTGAGTACTGTGTGCAGTTTTGGTCACCTTATCTGAGGAAGGATGTTCTTGCCATGGAAGGAGTTCAGCGAAGATTCACAAGGCTGATCCCTGGGATGGCAGGAATGACGTGAGGAGAGATTGGTTCGATTGGGCTTATACTCGCTGGAGTTTAGAAGAATGAGAGGGGATCTCATCGAAACTTATAAAATTCTGACAGGTCTGGACAAACTAGATGCAGGTAGAATGTTCCCGATGGTCGGAGAGTCCAGAACCAGGGGTCATAGTCTAAGGATAAGGGGTAAACCATTTAGGACAGAGATGAGGAAGAATTTCTTCACCCAGAGAGTGGTGAACCTGTGGAATTCTCTGCCACAGAAGGCGGTTGAGGCCAAGTCTTTAAATATATTCAAGAAGGAGTTAGATATATTTCTTAGAGCTAAAGGTATCAAGGGATATGGGAAGAAGGCAGGTACGGGGTACTGAGTTTGGATGATCAGCCATGATCTCATCGAATGGCGGAGCAGGCTCGAGGGGCCGAATGGCCTACTCCTGCTCCTATCTTCTATGTTTCTATCCCGCCTCCATGCAACTTTGCAAAGTGTCGGGTCTGTGAGTCCCAAACCCGACACCAAATGGTGGGAGAGGCACTTAAGGCTTGTTAACTGCCTACATAATCCCATTTTTATAGGCTGTTCTCATTTTACTACATTTTCAGTGTGTTGCATGTCATGCGACAAACACGCCAGCTGATTCTGCCGGGTTCAGCAACTACCTGAATTCTTGACAGCTGCACCTGCAGCATAAAAGCGGACCTGTAACATGGCTGACTTTCAGATGCCAGAACGTTAAGTTTTGAGGTTTTGGAATCCATTTTGCAGGTCTATTGAGCTTGTAAGTGTTTAAGCTGAGATCCATATGCACTGTACCTCCTTCGAAAGCCCTCTCCCCACTTTGACTGAGCGCTTATAACATCTATTCCTCAACTGAGATATATACCAGCGGAATGTATACCCTCTCATCCTGGTCCTCAGAATCAGAGGAAGAGCAGCAGTAGCAGAAGCAACAACAGGAGTGCCAACCTTCTCCTCAGCCACCTGATGCTGCACAGGGCATCAAATCAGGGCTGCTCCGCGTCACAGGATACCCCCAACACAGGGTTTACAGGCCAAGGATGAGCTTCCTCAACATGAGTGAGCAGCAGTGCCAAAGCAGCTGAGACTTCCGCGAGAGGGAGTCGCTGACATCTGCACAATGCTGCACCAACACCTGGAGCCCAGTGGCTGTCAAAGTCACCACCGCACTCAACTTCTTTGCGTCAGGGTCCTTTCAGGGATCAGCAGCAGCATCTCCCAGTCGGCCGCACACACTTGCATCATGCAGGGTACCGATGCCCTCTTTGCAAAGTCGCACAATTACATCCACTTTTCCACAGATGAAGCAAGTGTAACCGCGTGTGCGGTTGGCTTTGCAAATATGGCAGGCTTCCCAAGGGTGCAGGGCGTCCTAGACTGCACACGTTGCCATTAGGACACCCCATCACAACCCAGCTGTATTTGTCAACCGCAAAGGCTTCTACTCCCTTCACGACCAGCTGGTGTGTAACAGGAAGAACATTATGCATGTTTGCGCCAGGTTCTCTGGCAGTTGCCATGAATCGTTCATCCTGTGGCAGTCTACTGTGCCTCAGCTGTTCAATCCGCCAACCCAACTTTCTAGATGGCTACTTGGAGACAAGGGCTATCCCCTGAAGATGTGGCTAATGACACCGATGAGGAGGCCATCAAACGAAGCTGAGGAGCGCTACAATGTGAGCCACATTTCCACCAGAAGCATCATAGAGCAAACCATCGGCTTGCTCAAAATGCGATTCAGATGCCACGACAGATCTGGTGGAGCCCTGCAGTACTCACCAGCCAGGGTCTCCAGAATCATCATGGTCTGCTGTGCAGTGCACAACATCGCACAGCAGCGTGGCTTACCGCTGCCTGAGGAACAAGTGGTTCAGCGTACAGCCTCCTCCTCAGAGGAGGAAGAAGGCCTTGCGGAGGCACATGTGCCAGTTCCACCAGCACGTGAGCACATTGCTGGCCATGAGTCAAGGGATACACTAATCTATGCCAGATTCGCGTAAATTTACGCAGCAAACACATGTGGCTGGCACATGGAAATGAGTGTCTGGCTGACCTTCTTAACACACAGCATCTGTACAATAAACTGTGGCTTCCTATCACTCTCAGCACCATCATTACAGATGAAAGGCGCCCTGACCCCTCACTGTGACACTTCCATTTCTGAGCACACATAGACCAACTCTTGGAATCTTTGCCATCGCCTCTCTTTATTACAATTGAAATAACGATGAAAATCTTCACTTTGTTTTATATCAAAACGCCCAAATGACTACCCTTGTGACTATTTGTGTTAACTTTCTCTTATGCATGCTTCTACGTGGTGCTTCCCCTGTGGCTTCAGCAGATGTTGCGCCTGCTTCGACGCCTTTGGCAGACGTCCTCTGGGAGGGCTCGGCAACAGTATGCGCCTCCTGTGGCTGTGCAGGGGCTGAGACGGCCATCTCAGTTGGGTGAGGAATCGGGGGCTCTGACCGAGGGCTCCGCAATGGCAGTGAGCGCTTGGAGAGGAGCCCACACTTCTTTGTTGTTGACCACCAACATCCCTCTCATTGGCCACCCG